>NC_092722.1:57737149-57877892 GCF_047496885.1 Scyliorhinus torazame
AGAACGAGCAATCGCGCAGAGCAAGATATATACATGGCAAAATGATATATTTACACAGCTTTGTACACTGGCCCTCACCCGTACGTGCCAGTTTCCACAACCCTTCATGTTATCTCTTGCTCATCACCCTCCCAGGCAGTCCCCCCCCCTTTCTTCCCCCCCCCCCTCCCCAGGACGTCCCCTCCACCCCCCCCCCCCCCCCCCCCCCTCCCCCCCCCCCCCCCTGCTGCTCTCTGGGAAGAGAATTCTAGACTACTGTGTGATGACTGGGAGATTTTAGGAGTATTGAATTCTAAATATTGGGAAATTTAAGGCTTAAAGGCCTGGGGGTTAGAGTGTGTTTGACTGCAGTAGTCATGTTTTTTTAAAAAGAATTCTGTTTTGCAGGGCCTGGGTGGTTTTAGCAGCTAGAAAGTGAAACTGACAAAGGAATGTGTTTTTCTGACTGGGCTAATGGACTGTGGTTTGACTGGGGAAGTCCCTGGGAGTTAATGTGCTTTGCAGCCTGCAGAGGTCATTTGTTTTTCAGCTTGGGGAGATGAGATCATTGCTGGGTGGAGCCAAGGAATGCAGAGAGACATTTTGAAAAGCTTTAGAAATGCAGGTTTGTGGAGAACCCGTGGAGAGAGGAGTTCAATTCTGAATTCTCCCAACAGTAAGATAGATTGACAGCTGTATTTTTCCCTTTTGTGTTGTTCAAAAGAAAATTGTGGAGGTTGTGTTTAAGGGGCAATTGTAAGCTGTTCTGTTAGGGTGTGAAGTTAAAAAGATTAATATTGTATTCATAATAAAGTTTTGTTTTAAAAATACCTACACCCTATTCCATCATGCAACCATTCTTTCCCCATAGTCTTACAAAATAAACTAAAATCTTGGGGTATCGGTCCAGTATCCCAACCACCGTTGAGGTCTGATCTGAGATCATAATAAATGACTCTCAGAGAAAATAATTCTCATCTCAGTCTTAAATGTAAACCCCTAATTATTCAACTAGTTCCCTAATTCTAGACTCCCTTTTAAGAGAGAAAGTCCTCACAGCATCCACCTTGTCAAATCCCCTCAGGATCTTATGTTTCAATAAGATTGCCTCTCAATCTTCTGAATTCCATAAGGTACTGGCCCTATCCGCTTATCCTTTCCTCATAAGACAACCCCTTCATCCTAGGAGTCAGTCTAGTCAACCTTTGAACGGCTTTGAATGCCAATATATCCTTTAAGTAAGGAGACCAAAACAGTGCATAGTACTCCAGATGTTGTCCAAGACCCTGTAACAGTTGTAGCAACACTTTCTTACTTCTACTCTATTTCCTCACACAAAAAATGCCAACATTCCATTTGCCTTCTGTTATAACCTGCCTAATTACTACTGACTGGGACTAAGGCAATCCCACAATCCTTAGTGAGTATGAGCTTCCCCAAAGAGGGGGGCGGAGAAATCATTAGCAGTCACCTGCATAAATAGAGCTGGCCAGTGTGGAACCAACTAGAGAGGAGTGAGCAGTGGTGGAGTACTGTTGTATATATGTAATTGTAAATAAAGTTATTTATTTTGATTCTACAAACTCGTGCTGGATTCTTTGTGGCCCTCACAAAACCTTCCTAGTCACAGGTTGTATACACAAAGCAAGTCTGGTCTGGTGAATCAACAGGGAAATTAAGATGTTTTTAAGGTAAACAAGTTGATTCAAAAAGGTCCTGAAACCTGGGGCTCAGAGACAGCAAGCCCATATGATCATAGTTGTGCATTGACCATAGCCATCTCATTATTTACATGTCCATGACGAATAGAATTCACACAATTGGTTTCTCATACCTGGAAAGTCGGGGGATGTATAATTTCAGGTGGAGGTTTCATCAAGTCAGCTACAATCATAGTAGGAAGGTATGACAAGTTACACATCAAATGAGTTCAGTGACTGGGAAGTATAAACCAGGAAGAAAGTGCAGCTAACCAATCGTGACTCAGGCTATAGTGACAGGGAGAAAGAAAGCCTTCATCACTGTACACAGAAATTAAGAGTAGGAAACGCAATCTTAGTCATACAGAACACTTAGCACAATCAGAAAGCAGTTCTGCACCTCATTCATAACAAGGTAGTCTTACGTATCTTAGCTACTCAAAGTGACAATACAGGTATGTAACCAACAACCTGGGTTTAGAACAGAGCAAACCTGCCAGTGTGTGACATTTGTTTCAAGCTTGTTTGCCGTTGAATAGTTATAGGTGCTGTATTGTACAATCCATGAACAGCACTTAACTTTATCATGATTCATAGCTGGCCACACAAGGTAGCTCTGTGTTTGAGCCCACAAAGGAAATTCAATGTTGATTATGCTTACTGGTAAACAACACAGCCCAACACATGAAGCTATGTTTGAATTAAGTTGTCAGGGATGCTAGCATGAGTGGCACATCAGATAGGTTCCCACAAAGTCCTGTGTTTTATATGCTCCAGCAGCCATAGTGAGCTGCTCCTCAGTGTGTAGTCTGCATCTACAAGCCATTGGGATGGGGAAGGGATAGGGGGGAAAAAAAGAGGGTAACATTATCAATTTATGAGTGTTAAACATAATATCTTGTAATGTTGAATTCTACATTTTCTTCTCAACAATAAGCCTGGATTGAGGGAAGCATACAATAATAATTTGAAATTATTTTGGGGTGGGGTGCGGGAGAAACCGATTTCTGGACCATTGTTATCACCAATGCTGCTAAAGATAGTTTTCACTTAATATTGATAGGATAGCAATTCTGTGTTAAACAATAAGAGATGTGTTGTTTCAGTCTGGAGCCCTTGGTGATTGCCAGCTTAACAGACCAAATCCCCAATCTCAGACTTGACAGTCTTTTTCTCACGCAAGCACAGCAGATGAAATATAATAAATATCTGTCAGTTTGTTTTTATAAGCCAAGACCAAGTAGCTCGAGGCGATTAGCACAAGATGGCAAACCCACATCCTGCTATATCGTTATCATTTTCATAAACCACAGACTATAAGAAATGAAGCAAACTCACTGCAAAAGATGTACACAATTCATTCATGTAATTTATTCAAAATAAACCACGCTGGTTTGTTGTGCCACAGTAGATTTCAGGCCACCGTCAGTGGCATATGCAGCTTTTCAATGTTGATATCTAGAGCAAGGATCATCTGTTACAGGTCCCTACATTGTTTCACTATATACATTCGCAATAGTATTTGAGGACAAGAGTGGCCAGTGTCACTGAACTGAACTCAAGAGAATGTCCAGCACAAACATTAGACAATGTTACAAGAGAGATGCAGTACAAATATAAACACTAACGACACACCTATAAAAATATTGGTTAGGTCACAGGCTACGGAGTCCAATTTTGGGGACCTCACTTTGGGAAAAATATTACAGCCATGGAGAAGATGCCGAAGAGATTTATTATGATACTGGGAACGAGGGGCCAAAGTTGAAAGAATAAACTAGAGAAATGGCTCATACTGAAGCACCTTGAGAAACAATGAAGCAGGTGCAATTGGGTTTAAATCACCGGAACTATATCGTTTCTGCACAGTAAAGCTTAAGGCCTGGTTTCCCAAAGAGCAGGACGCAACAGAGAAAAGAAACTCCCAAGACTGGTGATTACTTAGTCATTATAGTTACTTTGATATTAGGGGGAAAAAATCTGCTTCAACCTGTTCTGAAACTAGAAAATATCTTAAGATTCAAATTAAAACTCAGGCAAATTAAAACTGCAGTCGAGAAATCATGCCAGGATGTCATAAATGAAACTTCCCCAGTAGAAAACATCTCAACTTAACAGACTTGAAACAAGAGCTCCAATAATTCTCTGGATGAGAGAGCTCCAGTGCCACACGTTGCTGAATCACTTCAACCCCCCCCCCCCCAGAAGCAATTTGGTAATATAGAAAAAAACTTTTACTACTTCTGATCTGTATGCAAATTAACTTGGGTGAGACTATTCAAATGGGACAAGTCAAGATGCAAATAGAAACAAAAACATTTAATTTGTTTTTAAACTCATGGATCATAGAATGGCTACAGCACATGTGGTGGCCATTCCTGTTGATGAAGCCAGATGGTGAAGTGCAAAACAGGACACAAACCCTTTCCTTATTAGTAAGTTTATTCACATGATGCAGTATTACAGACCTTCTGTTTCCAAACTACTAACCAAATATTCCAGCTGACTCTATTTGTTCTCAGTCATTAATCAAACAATGACCATCACCCGTGTATCTTTAACAACATAATCAACCTCATGCCAGCTCTTTGTAAGAGCAACGCAGTCAGCCCCATCCCCCCGGCTTTTCCCCATAGCTCGGCAAATTTTCTCTATAATTGAATCTGCCACCACCGCACACATAGGCAGTGCATTCCAGACCCTAACCATTCACTGCATTGAAAGGTTTTTCCTCATATCACTCATGATTAATTCACCTTAAAATTTGTGTCCTCTGGTTCTCTTTTCCCACAACAGAAACAGCTTCTCACTATTTACCCTGACCAGGCCTCTCACAATTTTAACAACTCTCCTCTCAACCTTCTCTTCTTGAAAGAGATCAGCCCCAACATAGTCAATCTATCCATATAAATGAAATCCCTCATCCCGGGAACCATTCTCAATGTTTTCTGCACTCTCTCCAGTGCCTTCACATCCTTTCTGAAGAGTGGTGTCCAAAATTGGAGACAATACTCCAGCGGAGGACTAATCAGTGACTTATAAAAGGGTTACCATAATTTTGTATTTGGTGATACCCTTACATTACACGGGTGTTCCACTCAATGTATTTTTTTTTAAATGACAGATATTTGAGAACTTTTAACACTTGGCTAAGTAGTCTACCAGTGGCATTGGGAAATTAAAACACTGAACACTATACCTTTAAATATGCTGTGAACTTCAACTGAACATGTAAAGTTTTGATTCCATCAACTAGATATTGGATTGGATTTGTTTATTGTCACGTGTACCGAGGTACAGTAAAAAGTATTTTTCTACGAGCAGCTCAACAGATCATTAAGTACATGAGAAGAAAAGGGAATAAAAGAAAATACATAAAAGGGCAACACAACATATACAATGTAACTACAAAAGCACTGGCATCGGATGAAGCATACAGGGTGTAGTGTTAATGAAATCAGTCCATAAGAGGGTCATTTAGGAGTCTGGTGACAGTGGGGAAGAAGCTGTTTTTGAGTCTGTTTGTGCGTGTTCTCAGACTTCTGTATCTCCTGCCCGATGGAAGAAGTTGGAAGAGCGAGTAAGCCGGGTGGGAGGGATCTTTGATTATACTGCCCGCTTTCCCCAGGCAGCGGGAGGTGTAGATGGAGTCAATGGATGGGAGGCAGGTTCGTATGATGGACTGGGCGGTGTTCACGACTCTCTGAAGTTTCTTGCGGTCCTGGGCCGAGCAGTTGCCATACCAGGCTGTGATGCAGCCTGATAGGATGCTTTCTATGGTGCATCTGTAAAAGTTGGTGAGAGTCAATGTGGACATGCAGAGTATAGGCGCTGTTGTGCTTTCTTGGTGGTATTACATATTCCTATTACATATTTTCTCTTCCAATTTATATATATATATATATATATATATATATATATATTTAGAGAGAGAGAGAGAGAGAGAGAGTATAGAATTGCCCAACCGAAAATAAAGTAGCTTTCACACAAAGAAACATCCCAAGCTGGGATGGAGACCACAAATAAGCAATGCAGTCTTTGCACGAGCTAGAAAGGTGACCAAAAATCTTGATTGATTGATCATCGATTGAGTTCCAGACAACAGCATTATCTGCGGTCCAATGCTGTCAGAGGGGAAAGTCCTGGATTTTAACCCAGCAGTGAAACAACAGTGATATATTTCCAGGTTGGATGGAGAGATGACATGGTCAGGGGTAGAGAAAGGGGCCATCTGGGATGGGCTAGGTATAGGGTGGAATTAAGGGGGCGGGAGTTAAGTAGGGAAGATGACGGACGTTAGAGGCGATTGGAGGCGCATGCCTCCGGTAAGGTTGGTAACGTGGTACGTCCGGGGACTGATGGGCCGGTTAAAAGGTCACCTCAGGTGCTTGAAAGCAGGGGTGGTCTTTCTGCAAGAGGCGCACCTCCGTGTGAAGGACAAGGTTAAGTTAAGGAAGGGGTGGGTCGGGCAGGTTTGTCACTTGGGGATTGATTTGAAATCCAGGGGAGTGGCGATTTTAATGAGCACAAAAAAGGGATTTGAGAGTGCGAAGGAGGTGAGGGATCCGGGTGGGAGATATGTGAGTGGGGTATTGGAAGGGGCACCAGTAGTGTTAATAAATGTCTATGTCCCGAATTGGGGGATGTGGGTTTTATGAGGGGGTTGCTGGCAGCGATCCCGGATTTGGCCGCGCACCAGTTGATCATGGGAGAAGATTATAACGGTGTCTCCTGGAGCCGAGGGTGGATTGGTTGAGCCCCAGGTCGATAGGTAGGGTACGAATGGCGAGGGAGCTTGGGGGGGGGGGGGGGGGGTTGTTATGGAGAGGATGGGAATGGTGGACGCATGACATTTTCAGAACCCAGGGGCAAGGGAGTATTCCTTCTTTTCACACGTCCATATTCGACGATTAACTACTTTGTAGTGAGTCGGGAGATTTTGGTTTGGGTGGAAGGGCCATAGTATGCGGGCGTAGTTATCTCAGACCATGCACCATGCTGGCTGGAGATTCGGTTTAGATCGGGACAAGAGCATAGGCTGGCGTGGAGGTTGACTCGGGGTTGTTGGCGGATGGAGGTTTTTGTGATACGGTGCGGTCGGCGATTGAGGACCATGTGGGGTTGAATCAGAATGGGCGGCCATTTTTTGGGAAGCACTGAAGGCAGTGGTCCGGGGAGAAATTATTTTGTTTACGGCTCGTGCGGATAAGGAAAGGAGGGTGGAACATGACCGTCTAGTGAGCGAAATAAGAGAGGTGGACAGGGAATATTAAAGGGTGCCCGCCGTGGAGGGATTGGCGAGGAGGAAAAAGTTGCAGAGGCAGTTTGACAGGCTGACAACGGGAGAGGGCAGTAGGGCAACTGCGTAGGGCAAGAGTGCAATACGAATATGGGGAGAAAGCGAGCCGCATGCTGGCGCATAAACTGCGGAGGCAGGCTGCGTCCAGGGAAATATTGAAGCTGTGGACTGGGGCTGGGGATGTGGTGTCGGAGCCAGGGAAGATAAAGAGGTATTTAGAGAATACTACCAGGGACTTTATGAGGCAGATCTGGGGGGAGAGGAGGGGGAGATGGAGCAGTTTCTGGATGAGCTGGAATTTACCCAGGTGGAGGAAGCAAAGAGGCAGGCGTTGGAGGAGCCCCTGGGGCTGAGGAAGGTGCTGGAGAGTATCAGAGGTATGAAGTCGAGGAAGGCTCCTGGGCTGGATGGGTACCCGGAGGAATTTTATAAGCAATTTGCGGCAGACCTGGCACCACGTCTGTTCAGAGCGTTTAATTAATCACTGGAGAAGGGGGAGTTGCCGGAGACGCAGGCAGTAATCACACTAATCCCAGAAAAAGGGAAGGATCCGGTGGAATGTGGGTCATATAGACCCATATCACTATTGAACACGAATGTGAAAGTATTGGCTAAGTTGTTGGCGGGGAGGATGGAGGACTGTGTCCCGGGGGTGGTTGCAGAAGATCAAACAGGCTTCTTGAAGGACAGGCAGCTCGCGAGTAATATAAGACGGCTGTTGAACGTGGTGATGAATCCGTCAGGGGCTCTGGTACCAGATGTGGTGGTGCCCATGGACACTGAGAAGGCATTTGATCGGGTGGAATTGCGGTACTTGTTCGAAGTTTTGGGTAGGTTTGGGCCGAGATTTGTGGCTTGGGTGCGGTTGCTGTATGTGGAGGCAAGGGTGAGGACGAATGATATGAGCTCACAAAGTTTTGACTTCCACAGGGGTACGAGGCAGGGGTGCCCAGTGGCACCATTGCTGTTTGTGCTGGCCATCGAGCCGTTGACGATGGCTCTCAGGGGGTCGGCGGAGTGGCAGGGATTATATGGGGACAGAGGGAGCATCGAGTCGCTCTACGCCGATCACCTCTTGCGGTATATTTCGGATCCGTTGGAGAGTATGGGAAGGATTATGGGCCTGCTGGGGAGGTTTGGAGGGTTCTCGAGGTACAAACTGAATGTAGGGAAAAGCGAGGTATTCCCGGTGTATGAGCTGGGACAGTGGGCTAATTTAGGGGGGGGGATGCCATTTACGGTGGCAAGGGATAGGTTTAGGTATTTGGGGATTCAGGTAGCGAGGGAATGGACGGAGCTCCACAAGTGGAACTTAACAAAGCTGGTGGAGGAGGCTAGGGAGGATCTTCAGAGGTGGGATACACTGCACGTAACGCTGGTGGGGAGGGTCCAAGTGGTGAAAATGAATATTCTGCCGAGGTTCTTGTTTACCTTTCGGGCTCTCCCGACCTTTATACCAAAGGCCTTTTTTTGGAAAGTGCATATCATCATCTCGGACTTTGTATGGGCGGGGAAGGTGTCGAAGATGGGAGGACCCTGGTGCAGAGGCAGAAAGGAGGCTTGGCGTTGCCGAAGTTGCTTCATTATTATTGGGCGGTGAATGTGGACAAGATGCGGCAGTGGTGGGCAGGAGATGGTGTAGAGTGGGTTAGGATGGAGGAGTAATCTTGTATGGGGGTCTAGTTTGAGGGCGATGGTCATGGCAGTGTTGCCAATGGCTCCGTAGGTATTCAAGGAGCCTGGTGGTGCAGTCCACGGTGAAGATACGGAATCAGCTGAGGAGGCATTTTAGGATGGAAGGAATGTCGGTGCTAACGCCGCTGTGCAAGAATCATGGGTTTGAGCCGGGGGGGGGGGGGGTGGTAAGATAGTGTATACAGGAGGTGGAGGGAAGTGGGGCTGGTCACGGTGAGGGATTTTTATTTGGAGGACGTGTACGCCAGTCTGGAGGAGCTGCAGGAGGGTAGAGCTTCCGAGGGGGAGTGAGTTCAGGTATCTGCAGGTGAGGGACTTTGCGCAAAAGGTCTGAAGGGGGTTCCCTAGGTTGCCGGGATACACCCTGCTGGAGCGACTGCTGCTTCCGGATGTGGAAGGGGAGGGAAAAATTGGGTATATATATATATATATATATATATATACACACAAGTGGCTGGGGAGCAGGGAGGTGAGCGGGTGGTGAAGATCAAGGAGAAATGGGAAGCGGAGTTGGGAGGGGATATCAATTGGGGAGTATGGAGTGAGGCACTGCGAAAGATAAACGAGACCTCCTTTTGTGCAAGGATGAGCCTGAAACAGTTTAAGGTAATTAACAGGGTGCATATGTCTTGGGCGAGAATGAGTGGGTTCTTTTAGGGGGTAGCAGATGAGTGTGAGAGGTGTGGGCGGGGGCCAGCGAATCACACGCACATATTTTGGGGTTGCGAAAAATTGGGAAGATTCTGGGTGGGAGTGTTCACAGTCTTAGCCAGGGTAGTAGAGGAGGAGGTGGACCCGGACCCTTTGGTGGCGATATTTGGGGTTTCAGAGAAGCCGGAGCTCATGGAGAGGAGGACAGCCGATGTGGTGGCCTTCACCTCTCTGATTGCACGGCAGTGAATTTTGCTGGAGTGGCTGTCGGCATCGCCACCGGGGGTAGCGGCATGGTTGGGTGACCTGTATGACTTCCTGCGGTTAGAGTTGATAAAGTATGAGTTAAGGCGCTCAACACCGGGGAGTTTGAGAAAAGGTGGGGGATATTTTTTTTTTTTTAATATATTTTATTCGATTTTTTTGGCCAAACATAACAATACGTAGTGTTTCTTTTACACAACAATAAAGCAATATAAATAGCCGTGGCCAGTTTTAAACAAATAAATAAATAATATATAAACAAAAACAAAAGAAAAACAAAACTAAATGGCAACTGCCTTGTCCAAAATAAATACTCTCCAAAATTACAGTCCAACAGTCCAATATACAATTACATATACCAAATACCTATACATGTACAATAACATCCCTGAGAGTCCATCCGATTCCGCCCCCCCCCACCCTCTCCTCCCCTCCCCCCCTCCCCCCTGGGTTGCTGCTGTTATCTACTTCTTTTCCGTTCCCTCTATCTTTCTGTGAGGTAGTCGACGAATGGTTGCCACTGCCTGGTGAACCCCTGAGCCGAACCCCTTAACACGAACTTAATCCGTTCTAACTTTATGAACCCTGCCATATCGTTTATCCAGGTCTCCACCCCCGGGGGCTTAGCTTCCTTTCCACATTAACAATATCCTGCGCCGGGCTACAAGGGATGCAAAGGCCAACACGTCAGCCTCTCTCGCCTCCTGCACTCCCGGCTCTTCTGCAACCCCAAATATAGCCAACCCCCAGCTTGGTTCGACCCGGACCCCCACCACCTTCGAAAGCACCTTTGCCACCCCCACCCAGAACCACTGTAGTACCGGGCATGACCAGAACATGTGGTTGTGATTCGCTGGGCCTCTCGAGCATCTCGCACACCTATCCTCTACCCCCAAAAATTTACTAAGCCGTGCTCCAGTCATATGCGCCCTGTGTAGCACCTTAAATTGTAACAGGCTTAGCCTGGCACACGAGGTCGATGAGTTTACCCTACGTAGGGCATCCACCCACAGCCCCTCCTTAATCTCCTCCCCCAGTTCTTCTTCCCATTTCCCTTTCAGCTCATCCACCATGATCTCCCCCTCGTCCCTCATCTCCCTGTATATGTCCGCTACCTTACCGTCCCCCACCCATGTCTCTGAGATCACTCTATCCTGCACTTCCTGCGTCGGAGCTGCGGGAATTCCCTCACCTGTTGCCTCACAAAAGCCCTCAATTGCATATACCAAAATGCATTCCCTTGGGGCAACCCATATTTCTCCGTCAGCGCTCCCAAACTCGCAAACGTCCCATCTACAAATAGATCTCTTAATTGTACTACCCCAGCTCTTTGCCATGCTCCAAATCCCCCATCCATTCTCCCCGGAACAAACCTATGATTGTTTCTTATCGGGGACCGCACCAAAGCTCCCGTCCCTCCCCTATGCCGTCTCCACTGCCCCCAAATTCTCAATGTAGCCACCACCACCGGGCTTGTGGTGTATTTCTTTGGTGAGAACGGCAACGGCGCCGTCACCATTGCTTGCAGGCTAGTCCCCTTGCAGGACGCCCTCTCCATTCTCTTCCACGCCGCTCCCTCCCCTTCTCCCATCCACTTACACACCATTGAAACATTGGCGGCCCAGTAGCACTCACTTAGGCTCGGTAGTGTCAGCCCCCCCCTGTCCCTACTACGCTGCAAGAATCCCCGCCTCACTCTCGGGGTCTTCCCAGCCCACACAAAACTCATAATGCTCTTCTCAATTCTTTTGAAAAAAGCCTTCGTGGTCACCACCGGGAGGCACTGGAACACAAAATGGAATCTCGGGAGGACCACCATTTTAACCGCCTGCACCCTACCTGCCAATGACAAGGACACCATGTCCCATCTCTTGAAATCCTCCTCCATCTGTTCCACCAACCGTGTTAAATTAAGCCTATGTAATGTACCCCAATTCTTGGCTATCTGGATCCCCAGGTACCGGAAGTCCCTTGTTACCTTCCTCAACGGTAAATCCTCTATCTCTCTGCTCTGCTCCCCTGGGTGCACCACAAATAACTCACTTTTCCCCATGTTCAGTTTATACCCTGAAAAATCCCCAAACTCCCCAAGTATCCGCATTATCTCTGGCATCCCCTCCGCCGGGTCCGCCACATATAGCAACAAATCGTCCGCATATAGAGATACCCGGTGTTCTTCTCCCCCCCTAAGTACTCCCCTCCACTTCCTGGAACCCCTCAGTGCCATGGCCAGGGGTTCAATCGCCAGTGCAAACAATAACGGGGACAGAGGACATCCCTGCCTCGTCCCTCTATGGAGCCGAAAATAGTCAGACCGCCGTCCATTCGTGACCACGCTCGCCATCGGGGCCCTATACAGCAACTGTACCCACCTGATATACCCGTCCCCAAAGTCAAATCTCCTCAACACCTCCCACAAATAATCCTACTCCACTCTATCAAATGCTTTCTCAGCATCCATCGCCACCACTATCTCCGCTTCCCCCTCTGGTGAGGGCATCATCATTACTCCTAGCAGCCTCCGTATATTTGTATTTAGCGGTCTCCCCTTCACAAACCCAGTTTGGTCCTCATGGACCACCCCCGGGACACAATCCTCTATCCTCATTGCCATTACCTTGGCCAGGATCTTAGCATCCACATTCAGGAGGGAAATGGGGCTGTATGACCCGCATTGCAGCGGGTCTTTGTCCTTCTTTAGGAGGAGCGATATTGTTGCCCCTGACATAGTCGGGGGCAGCTGCCCCCTTTCCCTCACCTCATTAAAGGTTCTCATCAGTAGCGGGGCCAGCAAGTCCAAATATTTCTTATAGAATTCAACTGGGAATCCATCTGGTCCCGGGGCCTTCCCCGCCTGCATGCTTCCAATCCCTTTCACTACTTCCTCCCTCTCAATCTGTGCTCCCAGCCCCACTCTCTCCTGTTCCTCCACCTTAGGAAATTCCAGCTGATCCAGAAAGCACAACATTCTCTCCTTCCCGTCCGGGGGCTGCGCTTCATATAATCTTTCATAAAATGCCTTAAACACTCCATTCACTCTCTCCGCTCCCCGCTCCATCTCCCCCTCCTCATCTCTCACCCCCCCTATCTCCCTCGCTGCTCCCCTTTTCCTCAGTTGGTGGGTCAACAACCTACTCGCCTTCTCTCCATATTCGTACTGTACACCCTGTGCCTTCCTCCATTGTGCCTCTGCCTTACCCGTAGTCAACAAGTCAAACTCTATATGTAGTCTTTGCCTTTCCCTGTATAGTCCCTCCTCCGGTGCCTCCGCGTATTGTCTGTCCACCCTCAGCAGCTCTTTCAACAACCGCTTCCTTTCCCTACCCTCCTGCTTTCCTTTATGTGCCCTAATAGATATCAGCTCCCCTCTAACCACTGCCTTCAGTGCCTCCCAGACCACTCCCACCTGTACCTCCCCATTATCATTAATTTCCAAGTACCTTTCAATACACCCCCTCACCCTTAAACACACCCCCTCATCTGCCAATAATCCCATGTCCATTCTCCAGGGTGGAAGCTGTTGTTTTTCTTCCCCTATCTCCAGGTCCACCCAGTGTGGAGCATGATCCGAGATGGCTATAGCCATGTACTCCGTCCCCGTCACCTTTGGGATCAGTGCCCTTCCCAAAACAAAAAAATTTATTCGTGAAAATACTTTATGTACATAGGAGAAAAACGAAAACTCCTTACTCCTAGGTCTACTAAATCTCCAGGGATCTACTCCTCCCATCTGCACCATAAAATCCTTTAGCATCCTAGCTGCAGCCGGCCTCCTTCCGGTCCTGGGCCTCGATCTGTCCAGCCCTGGGTCCAGCACCGTATTAAAGTCTCCACCCATTACCAACTTTCCCGCCTCTAGGTCCGGGATGCGTCCTAACATACGCCTCATAAAATTGGCATCATCCCAGTTCGGGACATACACGTTCACCAATACCACCGCCTCCCCGTACCAGTTTGCCACTTACCATCACGTATCTGCCCCCACTATCTGCCACTATAGTCTTTGCCTCAAACATTACCCGCTTCCCCACTAGTATGGCCACCCCCTTGTTTTTTGCATCCAGCCCCGAATGAAACACCTGCCCCACCCATCCTTTGCGAAGTCTAACCTGGTCTGTCAGCTTCAGATGAGTCTCCTGAAGCATAACCACATCTGCCTTAAGTTTCTTTAGGTGTGCGAGTACCCTTAATCGGCCCGTTCAGCCCTCTCACATTCCACGTGATCAACCGGGTTGGGGGGCTCTTTACCTACCCCCCCCCTTGACGACTAGCCATTTCCTTTTTCAATCCAGCTCCTCACCCGGTTCCCACGTAGCTGTATCCCCCCCCAGGCGGCCCCCCCCCCCCTCCCATACCAGCTCCCCCTTCTCCCCAGCAGCAGCAACCCAGTTAACCCCCCCCTCCCCGCTAGATCCCAAGCTAGCGTAATTGCACCCCCCATGTTGCTCCCAGAAGTCAGCAAACTCTGGCCGACCTCGGCTTCCCCCCGTGACCTCGGCTCACACTGTGCGAGGCCCCCTCCTTCCTGCTTCCCTGTTCCCGCCATGATTACCATAGCGCGGGAACAAAGCCCGCGCTTCCCCTTTTGGCCCCGCCCCCAATGGCCGGCGCCCACAGCTCCTCATCCTCCCTCACCCCCTCCCCCACGACATGGGGGAAGAGAGAGAAGTTACAGGGTCGCAGGTTTAACAATCTGGGAAGTCTTCTCTTCCCCCTTTTCCCCCCTTCATCCCACAAATTCACCCCCCCCCCCCCCTTTTGTCCCAAACGTTCTTGTTCTTCTGGCCCGCTCACTCCAGCTTCTCGACAATAAACGTCCACGCTTCGTCTGCCGTTTCGAAATAGTGGTGTTTCCCTAGATGTGTGACCCACAGTCTCGCCGGCTGCAACATTCCGAATTTGACCTTTTTATGCAACACCGCCTTGGCCCGATTAAAGCTTGCCCTCCTTCTCGCCACCTCCGCACTCCAATCTTGATACACGCGGATCACCGCATTCTCCCACCTACTGTTCCGAGTTTTCTTGGCCCATCTGAGGACCATCTCTCTGTCCTTGTATCGGAGAAATCTCACAACTATTGCTCGAGGAGTTTCTCCAGCCCTCGGTCTTCGCGCCATAACTCGATAGGCTCCCTCCACCTCCAGCGGACCCGTCGGGGCCTCCGATCCCATTAACGAATGCAGCATCGTGCTCACATATACCCCGACGTCCGCCCCCTCTGCACCTTCGGGAAGACCAAGAATCCTTAAGTTCTTCCTCCTCGCATTGTTTTCCAGCACCTCCAGCCTTTCCACACATCTTTTGTGTTGTGCCTCGTGGATCTCCGTTTTCAACACCAGGCCCTGTATGTCATCCTCATTCTCAGCAGCCTTTGCCTTCACGACCCGAAGCTCCTGTTCCTGGGTCTTTTGCTCCTCCTTTAGCCCCTCAATCGCTTGTAATATCGGGGCCAACAGCTCCTTCTTCATCTCCTTTTTGAGTTCATCTACGCAACGCCGCAGGAACTCTTGTTGGTCAGGGCCCCATATTAAACTGCCTTCTTCCGACGCCATCTTGCTTTGTGCCTGCCTTCCTGGCCGTTGCTCTTGAGGATCCACCGCAATCCGGCTACTTTCCTCTCTTTTTTCCATCCGTGTCCGGGGGGGGATTCCCTTCTGGATTACCGCAGTGTTATTTGCCGTTAAAATTGCCTATGGGGCTCCTATTAAGAGCCCAAAAGTCCGTTCCACCGGGAGCTGCCGAAACGTGCGACTTAGCTGGTCATCGCCGCACCCGGAAGTCGTGGGGGGGGGGATATTTGTGACCGTGTTTGAGGAGTTGTTCGTCGCAGGGTGGTGGGGGGAAGGGGAGTGTAAAAGGGGGAAAATCTGTACAGACTGTATAGTTGATTGTTGGGGAGTATGTTTCCCGGGGTGTTTATTTGCTGTAACCTGCTTTACACATGTTTGTAATAAGATACGTTTAAAAACAAATATTTCCAGGTTGGAGTGCAACCTGGAGGGGTGGCTTTCTCATGCATCTGCTGACATTGTTCTGCTCGGTGGAGGTCATCGCAGGTTAGGAAGGTGCTATTGAATAAATGCTCTGGTAACATCATGCTTTGTGATCCGAGTGATAAATTTGAAATTTGGTGCAAGCGAGATCTCACTGATGAGCATTTCTCAAACTTAAATTTTAACAGTTGGAATCTGACTTGGATCTTAAACTGCAAGTTAGTTCCGATACGGAGTTAACAAACTGTCTGGCAGTTGCAATTAACTGTCAATCAATTGATACTGGATAATATTACGAAGCAATTGTACCTTTGGTGCGAGTCATAAGCTCTCTAGACAATCAGGTAGTGTTTGCTATGCAGCAGAGTAATCCGGCAGCAGAGCAATCCGTGAACAGAGTGCTATGCCTGGAATTTGGTGCATGGGGGAAGGAGGTGTGGCTTCCTATTCTTTTGTTTTTATCTCCTGTTGATTGTTTTCCTGTTGTCTCCAAGCTAGGAAACTGCTATTACTTCAACTAAATTTAGAGGGCAGTTAAGAGATAACCATATTGCAGTGGGTCTGGGGGTCATATGGAGGCCAAACCAGGTAAGGATGGCAGGCTTACTTTCAGATTAATTTTCATTACAATTGATGATGGGCATGGTCACCATTACCAAGATGAGCTTTCTAATCCAGATTTTATAAATTGAATTTAAATTCAATGTAAATCCACCAGTTACCACAGTTGGATCTAAACCATTGTTCCCCAGGGCATTAGCCTGGGCCTCTGGATTACTAGCCTCATGACATTAGCTGTATGCCCCACCATATCCCAAAATTATAATGGAGTGCTCTGTAAACTGGATGCCAAATTATATAGTTGCTACAGGTCAGAATTTTTTTTTCTTTTCCCAAATCACTCTTCTACTTTCTTCTGAAGGTGTTGACTCAGCTTACACAAGTGGCTACTATTTCCTCCGGGTGCTCTGGTTTCCTCCCATAAGTCCCGAAAGGCATGCTGTGAGGTGAATTGGACATTCTGAATTCTCCCTCAGTGTATTGGGGTGTGGCAACCAGGGGATTTTCACAGTAACTTTGTTGCAGTGTTTTGTTTTAAATTTAGAGTACCCAATTATATTTTTTTCTCCAATTAGGGGGCAATTTAGCATGGCCAATCCACCTACCCTGCACATCTTTTTTTGGGTTGTTGGGGCGAAACCCACGCAAACAAGGGGAGAATCTGCAAACTCCATGGACAGTGACCCAGAGCCAGGATCGAACCTGGGACCTCAGCGCCGTGAGGCTGCAGTGCTACCCACTGTGCCAAAGTGTTGCCCCTACTTGCGACACTAATAAAGATTATTATTATGTGTGTGCGTCTGACAAAAAATACAAGCAGGCTATTCAATCACAGAGCTGAGCCCAAACTAAAGACAGAGCCATGAGCAGCACGTTTCAAAAAAGAATGCGGGATAGCACCTGTCAAAGACAGTTCATACGAAAAGTACACAATATATCAAAGATGATATGCATTATGTCTCACTGCTTTTGTAGCCTGATGGGTATCTGTGAAGACACCAGCAAAACCTGAAGTTCAAAAAGCTAAATCTTCATCAGCATAAACTGCTGTGATCTGCAGCAAAGAACAGGATGTGCAGCCAGGGATTGAGCACAGGTGCTGATTGAGCAGTCGCCTCATGCGAGACATAGCTGCTGCTGTGGCTCGGCGGATTGTGTTTTAACACAGACATCGGTGCCCTGCTCCGGAGAGAAATACGGTCCCCTGTGAGAGACACCACTCTGCGAGCATTTGTGACTAATAAACAGTGATTGATTAGTGTTGTCCTGTGAGTATGTGACTGGAAGCATGATCAGTGCCAGTAAGATGTGTATAAGGAGAGACAAAGAACTGCAGGTGCGACAACCTGCAGGAACAACCATCGTAAGCAGCAGTGCCCTGGGCCTGGGACTCAGAGACATCGGGATCCACCAAGAGGGAAAGTGATCACTTTCCTCGTAATGAATGGTACTTAGGTCCAAGCTGTGAGTTTTGATACTTTGTATAGTAGAGCTTTTGATAGCCTTTATAGTGGAGTTTTGATACTTTTGTGGTAACCTGGTATGGTACAATAAAAGGAGATGGTTGTTTTGACCGGAACGTTAGTTATGGGCAGCACAGTTGCTCACAGTTCCAGGATCCCAGGTTTGATTCCCGGCTTGGGTCACTGTCTGTGCGGAGTCTGCACGTTATCCCAGTGTCTGCATGGGTTTCCTCCAGGTGCTCCGGTTTCCTCCCACAGTCCAAAGATGTGCAGGTTAGGTGGATTGACCATGCTAAATTGCCCTTAATTGTCCCAAAAAAAGATAGGTGGGGTTACTGGGTTATAGGGTGGAGGTGTGGGCTTAATTAGGGTGCCCTTTCCAAGGGTCAGTGCAAACTCGATGGACCGAATGGCCTCCTTCTACACTGTTGATTCTATGACCCAAGTTTGCGGTGCAACACCTTATAACGATAAATGTTAGATTCATTAAAGAGGATTGCAAGGTAATGAGAGAAAAAATTTAAAACTTGATGGCCTCGTTACCACCTGTAGAATCCAGAGTAATGAAACTTTGCAACATTCACAAAGAAGCCTGAATCAATACATCACAAGATAGGTCATGAATTTGGTAAAGTAATCAATGAAACTAAGTGATACACATGGCAAGGCAGGTGATGTGCCATGACTGCAACGTATGGAAGTTTGAGAAGTCCACTCAGTGCCCAGCAACCATGTCAGCAGTAAGTGCCTGCAGCTTCAGCAACTTCCAATCTGAGTTGTTGAGCTGGAGCCCGAGCTACAACATGCAGAGCATCATGGAGGAGAGTTACCTAGGTGACTTTTGTCAGGACTTGTGCCAATGATAAATAGAACTTGGTCAATGGTCAGGGAGAGGCAGGTGTGATTGGGAGTGTGGCAGATGAAGAGAACCAGCTTGCACTGATGGAGGAGCCTCAGTCCTCGACTTTGACCATCAGGTACAAGTTAATTGTTATTTGTATTTTGTACAGGTGAAATGAGCGCTGCAGTGTGGATGAGCAAACTGACCATGGCACTATGGTACTATGGTACTAATAATCTTTCTCAGTGACACAAGTAGGCTTGCATTAACACTGCAATGAAGTTACTGTGAAAAGCCCCTAGTCGCCACATTCCGGCACCTGTTCGGGTACACAGAGAGAATTTAGAATGTCCAATTCACATAACAGCACATCTTTTGGAACTTGTGGGAGGAAACTGGAGCATCCGGACGAGGCCCACACAGACAGTGACCCAAGCCGGGAATCGAACTTGGGGCGCTGGCGCTGTGAAGCAACAGTGCTAACCCCTGTGCTGCCTAACATGCACTTATCATTCTCCACTCATCTGCCCATCAGTGACATCACATTTACAGCTGATGTCATTTCATTTTCACTCCCTCCTGATGCCTTTTAGTCTCACCCCTGCTTGCACTGCTCCACTGGTCGTATTCCAAAGATGTCATTCAAGTGGACCATCAAGAGATAAATACTGTTTTCTGCAACAGTGACCAAGTCTCCCAAAGGTTGTGTTACCTACCCACTGCCAGGGTGAAGGACAGCTCCTCGAGGTTGATGGGGAACTTGGAGTTGGAAGGAAGGGTCCAGTTGTCATCGTCCATATGAGAGCCGACAATAGAGGTGGAACTAGTTCCGTGGAGAGAATTTGGGCTAGAGTCCAAATTAAAATGCAGAACCTCAAAGGCAATAATCTCGGATTAGTAAACTGAGCCATGGGCCAATTGGCATTGGGTCAAGCTGATTAGAGATTTAGACAGTAGCTCAAAGAGCGATTTGAGAAAAAAGGTTTTGATTCATAGGACACTGGTATATACTCATGAACTATGGAATGATTCTGTTAGGATGGGTTCCACCTAAACTGGGCTGAGATCAGTGTCCTGATAAATTACATAACTAGGACTGTGGCTAGGGCTTCAAACTAAAACAGGGGTGGGAGAAATAAAGGGATCAGGTGAAGAGAAATTTAGAAATCCAAAAAGCAGTGAGCAACAACCATATAGTAATTTGGGTAACAACTTTCATCACATATCAACGAATAAGATCCATGCAAAGAATACTATGCAAACAAAACTAAAGGCTCATTATCTGAATCTACAACGTATTTGCAATAATCTATCTCCTGCTAATGCAAAATGGCCATCTGCACATGCACAAAGGTCTGCGCAGACATCAGTCATTGGTGAAGCAGCTAAAGATGCTTGGGCCTAGGACACTCCCTTAAGAAACTCCTGCAGTGGTGTCCTGGGACTGAGATGATTGACCACCAACAACCATCTTCCTTCGTACTTGTTACGACTCTCACTTCACTACTTCAGTTCAGCTCTTCTGTCAATGTTCGAACCAAGGCTGTAATGAGGTCAGGTGCTGAGTGGCCCTGCCGGACCTAAACTGAGCACCAGCGAGCAGGATGATGACTTGCTTCCACTTCGGGGAGTTGGGTTCTGCAGTGGCTGAAAAGTCCAATCCTGGATCTGTAGACTCTGCCACAGTTTGGAGTTAGTGGTTATTGTTATAACCTGCCTGCTTACCTCTGGCTGGAGACTAATGGCAATCCCACCATCCTTTGGGAGTATGAGCTTCCCCCAAATGAGGGGGTGGGCAGAGAAATCATTAGCAGATTCCCTGCATAAATAAAGCTGGCCAGTTTGGAACCAGCTAGAGAGGAGGGAGGAGCAAGGGAGTTGCTGCTGTTATATATATATATATACATATATATGTGTTATTGTAAATAAATGTTACTTCTTTCTATCCTTCAACTTGTGCTGGATTCTTCGTGGCCCTCACAAAACTGGCGTCGAGGGTTAAAGTAGATAGTTGTCTATGCTGCTGAAGCCACCTCCCTGGATTTTTGTTGGATACAGGTTGGAAGTTGTTTTTCTGTTACACCATGCCTCTGTACGGACGTTTGCATGTTTTTGATGCTGCGCTGGAAAGTTGGAACCAGTACGCACAACGGATGCATTACTATTTCCGGGCAAACAAGATCACCGAAAACGAGCGCCAGGTTGTCATTTTGCTCACCGCCAGCAGCCCGCATATGTTTGGGGTGATTAGGAGCCTTACATACCCAGCTGCGCCGGACACCAAGGCGTTTGATGAACTTGTGAACTTAGTGGGGCAACATTTTAACCCAACCCCGTCCACCATAGTCCAGCGTTACCAGTTTAATACCGCTGAGAGGACTCCAGGAGAATCTCTTGCAGAGTTTCTTTCCAGGCTACGGAGGATTGTGGACTACTGTGACTATAGTGAGACCTTGTCAGAAATGTTACGCGACCGTTTGGTATGCGGTATTAACAATGGGCCACCCAGAGAAAGTTGTTAGCTGAGCCAACATTGATTTTTCAACAGGCCATTCAAATAGCATTGTCCCGAGAGAGCGCAGAACGGGGAGTGCAGGAGCAACAGGGAATGGAGGTGCACGCCTTGAGGCGCAACCCCTTCCATCCAAAAGCGTCTCGCCGTACCCTTGCGGAACCTTGGGCGAGGCGACGCCCGGATCGACGCCAGTGGCCGTTCCACCCCGAAGGGAGCCTTCTCCAGAACCAATGGACGAGGAGCCATGTCCGTGTCGGACTTCTGGGCGCCGACCCCGTTGCGGTCGCCGGTTCTGGGGCGCCAGAGGTGCCGTCGTTCCAACAGAAGTTGGGACCAGCCCAGGGTCCGTACCCTCCGTTTGGATGAACCTGCGGCGACTACGCCCGAGGACGTGGAGATGGAGGACGACTGCCTGCAGCTGCATTTTGTGGCAGCTCCCCGTGGACCCCATTACGGTGACAGTACGGGTCAATGGTCACCCGCTTGAGATGGAGTTAGACACTGGCGCAGCGGTCTCCGCGATCGCCCAGAACCGCTGCAGTGAATGTGCGGGAGGCGAAAGCTATTGGCCGCTCAGAAGTAAGTCTTAATTCAACGCTCGCTACGAGATAGGCGCTCCTAGCTACCAATCCGTACCAACTTCGAATCCCGCAGACTCAGAACCCGAACGAAAGGCCATTTGTTCCCCATACCTGGTGGGCCAGTCCGAAGTTAAGTATAGGCCTGTTAGTTGTAGAAGTAGCTTAGACATAGAATTTGTGCATGAGTAGCGATTACTATGTATAATCAATGCACTTTGATTTGAATCTTACTAATCGGTGTATTGGGTTATTGATCATTGTTCGGACTTGAACCTCGTGGCGGTATCATAAAGATACCTGCCGACTCGAGAGCAAATGTAATAAAACAGAGCAATTGAACCGAGAGAAAATCAGCAACATTATTTGGCGACATCTGACGGGACCCGATCTAGAAGTGGTGAACCCAGAATTTGAATTAGAGATCCAATTGGGAACAGAAAACCACAAGTGTTCAAGCAGTTCTGATCAATACTCATAATTCGGAAGTGTGTGTATGCATGTGTAACTAACAGGGCGTAAGGTAAAACTGATAGATTATTTGTTTAACTCCTGTCGGGAGTTTGTATATCGGAAAGTAGCGAAAGCCGTACCCTTAATACCCGTCCCAAATTTGAAGAGTCCTAACAGGATAGGAAAGATGGCAATGCAGGCAATGCAACGTCTCATGAACCCAGAGGAATTTGTGGTCGCAGCGACCAGCAGCAGTAGACTGGGACAATGTTCAATTTGGGAGGAAGAGATCAGGAAATATCTCAAAGGGAAAGGATGGCCCCTTTGGAATGAATTCTGTGACAACGAGGAATCAGGCCCCGGGAGTATAGGACATACTTGGTGGGAGAACCTGAGCGAGATCCTCAAAAAGAGCTTAGGGAAAGCTCGCAAGCCGATGGCAATCGTGTCCTGCTTGGCACAATTGCGAGGCACAGAGGCGGGTGTTAGGACGCTCCGGAAAGAAGTAGGGGGCATACATCGAATGAGTACGGTCGATGTAAGCGAGGTAGAAAAGGAGAATTTAGAATTGAGAAGGAAGTTGGCAGCAAAAGATGGAGAGGTGGAGGATGCCAAAAGGGCACACCAGTCTTGTCTGGCGCACTTAAGCAGCTTCCAGTCTCAATATGAAAAGGCCTATCAGAACACGCAACGTGCAGTCCTGGTACGTGAAGAAACAGAAAAGCAGGTAGAAGCATTGCAGAGACAGTGCAGCGATTTAAAGGCAGCATTAAGAGCACTCCATGCTGCCACCACAGAACAAAGACAAAGCACGCTAGATCACGCAAAGTGCCAGAAGCAGTTGCAGAGCTGCAATCACTGCTTTCAGTTCAGTAAGGATTCCAGGAAACCATTGGAGCAAAATTAGATCAGGACGACGCCCCTGATTGAGAGGAATTAAATGAAACAGCACAGAGATATGTTCAGGGAACATGTGCGCAGGGAAAGCCACAAAATAGGAAAGCGCCCTAACCCTCCACATAGCAGATAGTTCAGGCTCCAATGAACCCAGTCACCACCCACCGCACAGCCACATCGGACAATGCGGAATTTCTATACTCCACCCCCCTAACAGTGACCCAGTTACCGAACGCGTGCGATAAGATCACACCATTCCTCCCCACCTCAGACCCCCACCATTTCTTTGCCACAGTAAAGCATCAGTCTTGTAAAGCTCACAGTTTTAAGTTTAGACCACCAAGCACCCCGTAGTTTTAGTTGACCTGCCACACACAGCAGAACACATTCTCGGAATCGATTTCATGAATTCCCACAATCTTTCATTTGATCCAGTCAACCAGTGTGTCTGGAAGATGGCAAAATCCGCAAGAGCCCCCGCAATGCTCAACATAGGTGAATACGCGAACAACATTCGCGCAGTAGCCGAATTTTGGTTCAACCCGACCACGCTTAGTACGGACAAGCAGGTTAGGGCAGTTCTGCAAAAGAACAGGGCAGCATTCGCGACCCACAAGCACGACTGTGGACGGATGACTGGCTCCGTACAAATAACAGGACCTGACCCTAGACCCCCCCAAAACAATATGGATTTCCCCAAGAGGCAGAGGGAGAAATCTCAAAGGTAGTAGAAAGCTAGTTAGAGCAGGGCGTACTTAGATCAGTAGCCTCCACTAATAATGCCCCGATTTGGCCAGTGAGAAAGCCCGATGGATCATGGCAACTGACCATCGGTTACCGGGAACTCAACAAAATCACTCCCGCAGCAGCCCCACAGTAGCAACAAGTCCCGAGACCATGCTCAAGCAGGGACTCAATTCCCGATTCTTTACGGTTTTGGATGTCAGTAATGGATTCTGGTCCATTCCATTGGCAAAGGCGTGCCAGTACAAATTTGCCTTCACCTTTAAAAATCAACAGTACATGTGGACATGCCTGCCACAAGGATTCCACAACTCCCCCTCCATTATCCACGACAGCTGACAAATGGTTTAGCCAAATTCTCTCGTCCCGAATGTCTGGTCCAGTACGTAGATGACCTACTATTGCAGACAGACACCAAGGAAGAGCACATTGAGCTTCTGTCTGAACTCCTGGAACTCTTACACTCAATCGGTTGTAAAGTCAACCCCAAAAAGGCCCAGATTTTGGAAGATAAGGTGATATATTTGGGAACAATTATCACACATGATAAACACGAGATCGGGCATAAAAGGATTGACTGGATTGCTAAATTGCCCCTTCCCCAGAACGTTTCAGCCCTCCACTCGTTTTTAGGACTGGTTGGCTACTGCCGAAACCACATTGACGGTTTCGCCAGCAAGGCAGCACCCCTCTCAGACCTCCTAAAGAAAGGAGCCCCCTGGGAATGGCTTCCGCAGCATATGGATGCTGTGAACTCTTTAAAACAGGCACTCATAGCAGCCCCCGCACTACAAGTTCCAGACCCTCTATCCCCTTACGCTATAGAGGTAGCAACCACAGACCGCACCCTTTCGGCTGTGCTCCTCCAGGAATGGCACGACCAGTTAAGGCCCGTCGCTTACTCTTCCATAAGTTTAGATGCTGTGGAGCAGGGATTTTCAGCCTGTGAGAGGCACCTGCTCGCAGTATTTTGGGCAGTTCAGTATTTTTCATATATTACCGGACTGAACCCCATCACAATTCTCACCGAACACACCCCCACCCAACTATTACTGGACGGACGCCTCAAGGACGGTACAGTAAGCCAGATTAGAGCAGCTAGATGGACCCTTCTCTTGCGGGGACGGGACATCACTGTTAAACGGACAAAGACGCACACCTTTTTAGCCGACAACTTACAGAACCCCCCATGAATGTGAAATTATCTCTCCACACCAAAACACAGGCCCCTTTATTGCTAAAACACCCCCCAGAAAGATAGGTAGTTCAACCCAGAGTCCCCAGCACACAGACACGTGCGAGCCCCTAAAGATATATGTGGATGGATCTTCCACAGTATTGGATGGGAAGCGCATAACAGGTTGCGGTATTTATGTCGAGGACACGCAGGGACGTGCCCTAGAGGAAATATCATTAAAACTTCCAGGTCACTTAGGCGCGCAGGCAGCAGAGCTTGCGGCCATCGCATATATACTGGAACACCCAGATTCCTTCCCCAGCCCAGCAGACATACACTTGGACAGCCTCTATGTCTGCAACAGCCTTACGGAATTCCTGCCCCTGTGGAAAGCAAGAGGATTTGTTTCCGCAGACGGAAAACCCCTCCACTCAGCCCCATTGCTCCGTCACATCTTAGAGAGAGCACAGAACAGGACTTTTGGGATAGTCAAAGTTCATAGTCACCATCGTTCCTCCCCACCTGGAAATGTAAAAGCCGACGCACTGGCTAAAGCAGGTTTCAGGCACGGATACTTTTGGACACCCCCCAAAAGCGCACCAGTGAATGCAGTTCAGGTCTCGCAGACAAAGATCGAGGATCTAGTGGAGGCCCAGAAGCAGGACAGCAATCTCAGGGAGATTGTAAAAGGAAACTATCCAGCACCCAATGAGAGATTTAGAAATGCACTGACCACACATGACGGCGTGGTGTTAAAAGACACCCTTTATATGGTTCCTGAACAGGACAGGAATCAACTGATTTGTTTATTCCATGGCGGTCATGGATATCAGAGAATCGATCCCACTACAGCCCACCTCAAGCAGATTTGTTGGTGGCCAAATTTAAAGGACGATGTAAACCACTACATCGAGAATTGCCTTATCTGTGCCCAGAATAATCCGGACAGATATGCCAAAAAGGCTCAACTCAGCCACACCCGACCCGTTAATGGCCCCTGGACTAACCTCCAGATCGATTTTATAGGACCATTGCCCCCTTGCAGGAATGGTTATAAATATGTACTCGTGGTGATAGACAAGTTTACGAAATGGGTGGAAGCATTCCCAGCCAGAAAAAACACTGCAAAAATCACAGCCAAGATTTTGACCCACCACATCTTTACAAGATGGGGACTCCCCCCGCAGCATTGAATCCTACCAAGGTTCCCATTTTACGGGACTTGTCATGCAGAACGTCTTCACGATATTTGGCATCACCCAAAAATTCCACATAGCATACCACCCACAGTCGAGTGGTATCATGGAGCGCATGAATCGGACCCTAAAATCCACCCTCAGAAAAATGGTCCAGCAAAACAACACCACTTGGGACTCAGTCCTCCCTTTTGTGCTGATGTTTTTGCGTAATACAATTTCAACTTCCACAGGTTACACCCCACACACCCTCGTGACCGGACGCCCCATGAAAGGTACAGAATTTTTATTAGGTTTAGACTTGACCAGCCCCGAAGTGACGGCCCTCACACACGAGAGAGCAGTAGAACAATTAATGAATAATGTTACAACGGCTCAGCTAGCAGCCGCAGTGAAATTGGGCACAAGAAAGAAACAGAGCAAGGCTTGTTTCGACAAGACAGTGCATGCGACTGAGTACAGTGTAGGACAGCAAGTCATGCTCTCCGTATACAACCCCAGCACATTCCTGTCACCAAAGTACTCGGGTCCGTACTCCATTGCGGACAAAGTAAGCCCTTCTGGATACAAGATAAAGTATCCCAACGGAAAGGCTGCGTGGTTCCATATCAACCAGCTGAAGGCATATGGAACACAGTCTAACCACGCACACCACGTCATGCTCGACGCAGCATACCACACCCCGCCCACAGCCAACGTAACCCTACCATCCCCCAACACGTCCAGCCCAGCCACGGACTCGACCTCGACTCCGCCCCCAAAATATACACTGCGCCCCGGAACGCTCACCGACTGCAGCAGCAGAGACAGCGACTGTGACTTGGACGATAGCCACAGCACGCCTCCCTACTATCCCCATCCAACAGGACCCACACCCAGCGAATCAGACTACGATCCCTTCATGATCACTTTCCTAAACAAATCCCACCACCGACCACCGAACTACCATGACGACCCCGATTCCGTCCCCACACAACTAGACACCAACTATTGGCACAGAGACAACTTATATAGACGCGTCCGAAACTACGAGAGCGACCCCAAGTCACACCATGCAGCCCTATCAACCTTAATACATTCAAGAGTTTGGCATCCGGGAGAAGATGACGACCTTGGGTCTGACTCCCAAAACGAGAACCCCTTTGCGACCCTGTTCGCAACTGATAACTGAGGTGTCCAGATGATGTTTTAAAGGAACCGCTTGGGAGAAACGGTGTCCTTTCTGATGGAACCTGCCGCATGTTTTATGTTGTTTGTAAGTTTGTTACATGTTGTTTGTCAGACCGCAAAAAGATTTTCATTCCCCACGCCTCTTCGGCCGAAACCGCTCAGGACTTGCCCACAGAGACTCGCTATTGGCCAGACGCTAGTTCAGAGGAACTAGTTTGTCTGCAGAGACTTGTTAAGATCCCAGACGCCAGTTCAGCGGAACTCGTCTGTCGACGGAAACCCAGACGCCCGTTCATAACTGCTCTTCTGGTTCAAGGAAGGAACCAATACGGCAGCCCCCCCACGATGACTACATTTCTTGCCCATTCTTGTCGGTTGCTCAGGCAGTGGAGAAACAGCTTGGGACCCGCTATGCCTGGGAACCCCCCTCTCGTCAACTACGCTCGGGTAGGAGAGACACGGCATTGGTAGCCGTCCTACCCGGGGACTCCATCCAACTCTTACCCGTCGCGGCCCATACGCACCTCATTTTGGAAATTTTAGTTCAAAAAAGTTTTGTTTTGTTTCAGGTGACCCTTAGGTTGCCAACCACATGCTATTTACATCCTGAAACATTTGGATGGTAAATCGCACAGTCTGCGAGACAGCTCGCACTGGTTCATTATTTGAAAGTGTGTCTTGTCCTAAAATTCGTTTTTTGGAGAGAGAAAAAGAGGGAGTCACACATAGTGACCAATTATAAAGGGAGTAATTGGCACTAAAGGACAGACAGGCTATCATACGAGATGTTAAACCAAGATAGTTACAGACACTATGCTTGTTTCCACAGAACGCCAGAAGCTCCAGGACCGGAGAAGAGAAGAGAAGGGAAGGGAAGGGAAAGAAGAAGCACCATGGGGACTTCCTTCAGATGGTTCATCATCACAATGGACATTTGGTTGCGCGTGAACGCTAACCCCATGATCTCAAGCCCCCCAGCCGTTAATGATTCACTACCCCACAGCACCCAGAGCCCAGTCACCAGCGACACCGCACCATCTTGGTGTGCCAGGTTTATAACCTGGCACTCCCTGTCCTATGAAATAGAATCCTTGCTGGTATTGACGATACTCTGCTGCATCGTGCAGACTGTGCGTCTAAGAAAATGGAGAAGGAGAGCCTACCACGCTCGCACCCCGGTATATAGGATCAGATCCCCTATTTTCGGATACGACCAGACCCCCGCGATCTATAATAAAGATCATTAATTTGCGGTTTTATTGTAAATAAAGAAATGTAAAGAATGTTCATGAGCAATTGTACGATCCTGAGCTTGGCTGCCAAGCCAGGAAAAATGTGTATAAACCGCTATGATTTTGTTGGATGGTTGAGGAAGTTAGAGTGATGAAATGTTTAAGTGAGAGTAGTGTATTAAGGATAGTTAGAGGTTCCCAATTTTTTGTTTTGTAATGCATGTCCCTGTTTGACATTGCGCCCCTTAGAATTGTCAGTTAAAAATTTTTTGCATAGTTATGGTCAGTGTAGAGGCCATGAAAGAAGTGCTCCCCAGGTCAGGGAATGGAAAGCAACATTAGTTATGTGATCCTTCACGCTTCGCGTTAGGATCACAAGGAGGGTGTGTAGCCACCTGAATTGGCCAACTCCGATTTAAAATGGCGAACGGCAAAGGCTGATGGGAAAGTCAGCCAACATAGACAGAAACCAGCAGCTGCAGGTTTGCTGTGTATTTACCTCTGCAAAGGCCAGACAACATCGATACCAGCGACCATCAGCATAACAAAGTAGCAGCCATCTGCATACTGATGAGCAATCCCCAGGAACAATAAGTAACATTTTGGACACACAAAGCAAAGCCAGACTCCTCGGCACCAGCAGGAGCCAACACAAAGGAGATGAATGAGCACCTCAAGACCGCCCATCAATCAGGGAACCGCTCCAGTATTGGAGAAAATCGAACCAAGCGATTGGGACAAAGTCCAATCACTTGGGACCAGGTACAGGGTCCACCCCGAAAGGCGGGTAGCCTCTGGGGACTATAAGAGTTGAGCCCCAAGTTCAAATCGCTCTCTCTTCAGCTCTCTTCACCTCTGCGTCCTGCCCGGGTCACCCAGCAACACGAACCAACTTTGACCGTGACCGGTGCAGTGACTCCCGACAGAGGTAAGTCTTAATTCAACGCTTGCTACAAGATAGGCGCTCCTAGCTACCAATCCGTACCAACTTCGAATCCCGCAGACTCAGAACCCGAACGAAAGGCCATTTGTTCCCCTGACCTGGCGGGCCAGTCCGAAGTTAAGTATAGACCTGTTAGTTGTAGAAGTAGCTTAGACGTTTGTGCATGAGTAGTGATTACTGTGTATAATAAATGTGCTTTGATTTGAATCTTACTAATCGGTGTATTGGGTTATTGATCATTACTCGGACTTGAACCTTGTGGCGGTATCATAAAGATACCTGGCGACTCGAGAGCAAAGGTAATAAAACAGAGCAATTGAACCAAGGAGAAAATCAGCAACAAAGATTCCCCGCCCCCGGAGCTCATTTCTACAGCCAGAGACCAGACACAGTGGAGAGTATTCCTCACAATCTTCCTCTGGTGCCACAGTCAAAGCCTGCGCAGGCCGTTGAGAACCGCATGGAGATAATGTCGCCGAGATGACGGAGGCAGCGGACTCCAACTCCGAGATGGAGACACAGGACGCCTCAGAGGGGGAGTCCTCAGGCCCACTGGCCGTGCATGTACAACCGTTCATCACGGAAGCGCCGTTCTCTGCCTCGTTACACGCTGCCCGATCCAGCGACTCGTGCAAATGGTGTCCGGCCTGCGGCAAACCGAGTCCGACGCCCTCTTTCGCCAGGTCTTCAGTGGATTCCTTGGACTTTTGGGGTTTGGGGGGGGGGCCCATGTTATAACCTGAGCTTCCCCAATGAGGGAGGGGGGTGGAGAAATCATTAGCAGGTTCCATGCATAAATAAAGCTGGCCAGTTTGGAACCAGCTAGAGAGGAGTGAGCGGCAAGGGAGTTGCTGTTGTGTATATATATGTTATTGTAAATAAACGTTACTTCTTTCTATCCTTCAACTCGTGCTGGTTTCTTCGTGGCCCTCACAAAAGTTATCCATGAGGGTCTTGACATTCCACGTCCCAAAATTCATTTGGGTGGATTATTTTAACATGGGGTGGTCGCTGCACACCAGCCACCACACGGTCCCAGTGGAGCAAGGTCTTGGCTCAGTGCCTGGGAAATCCGAGACGACTGGAGACCAGGCTTTGTTTTAGGATGGGGACTATAATAATCTTTATTAGTGTCATAAGTAGGCTTACATTAATGGCCTTACTGTGAAAATCCCTAAGTCGCCACATTCCGGCGCCTGTTCGGGTACATCGAGAATTCAGAATGTCAAATTCACCTAACAGCACATCTTTTGGAACTTGGAGGAAATCGGAGCACTAGGAGGAAACCCACGCAGACACAGGCAGAATGTACAGACTCCGCACAGACAGTGACCCAAGCCGGGAATCGAACCTGGGACGTTGGCGCTGTGAAGCAACAGTGCTAACCACTGTGCTATCTAACACTCACTTATCATCCTCCGCTCATCTGCCCATCAGTGACATCACATTTAAAGCATGATGTCATTTCATTTTCACTCCCTCTCATGCCTTGCAGTCTCTCCCCTGTTTGCACTGCTCCACTGGTCCTATTGCTAAGCGAATTCTACTTAATAGCATTATTGATGACCCCTTCCATCACTTTACTGATGAGAGAGCAGACTGATGGGATGGTAAGAGAGCAGACTGATGGGATGGTAATTGGCCAGGTTCTATTATTTGTCCAGCTTTTTGTGGACAGAATATATTTGGGGCAATTTTTCACATTGTCAGTTAGTTGAGTGTTGTAGCTGCACTGGAATAGATTGGCATGGGGTGCAGATAACTCTGGAGCACAAGTCTTCAGTACTATTGCCAGAATGTGGTCATGGGCCATAGGCTTTGTAGTATCCAGTGCCTTCTGCTATTTCTTGACATCATGTGGATTGAATAAAATTAGTTGAAGACTGACATCTGTGATGCTGGGTACCTCCTCAGGAAGAGGCCATGATGGATCGTACACTTGATACTTCTGGCTGGAGGTGGCTACAATTGCTTCAGTTTTGTTATTGAACAGATGTGCTGGGTTTTGGGATGGCTTAATTCTATTGTACGCTGTTTCGGTCGTTTGGCATGCAAGTAAGTAGTCCTGTTGTGTTGTAGCTTCACCAGGCTGACACCTCATTTTCATATTCCTGGTGTTGCTAGTGACATGGCCTCCTGCACTCTTCTATGAACCTGGATTGACCACCATCCCCAGTTTGATGGTAATGAAGAAGTGGGGGATATGTCAGGCCATGAGGTTACAGCTAGTGGTTGTATATAATTCTGTTGCTGGTGGCCCAGAGCACCCCATGGGTGCCCAGGTTTGAGTTTCAAGATCTGTTTGCAATCTATTCCATTTAGTAGGGTGATAGTGTCACACAAGTTGGAGAGCATCCTCACAATGAAGACTGGACTTCGTCTCCACAAGGACTTTGCAGCGGTCACTCCTACTGATACTGCCATGGAGAGATACATCTGCAACAGGTAGACTGGTGAGGATGAGGTAAAGTAGGTTCTTCCCTCTTGCTGGTTTCCTCACCACCTGTCACAGACTCAGTCTAGCAGTTATGTTCTTTCGGACTCAGCCAGCTTGGTCAGTCGTGGTACTACCAAGCAACTCTTGATGACCGAAACTGAAGCCCCCCACCCAGAGTACGCTGCCTGCCCTCGTCTGCCTCATTGCTTCCTCTACGTGGTATTCAGCATGGAGGAGTACTGATTAATCAGCTGAAGGGGGTAAAGTAAAGTCTCCATAGTCCCAGATGACCATAGGCTGCTTTCCCCTTTGAGGGTCACCACACCTCAGGTAATAATCTTTATCATTGTCACAAGCTTACAATGAAGTTACTGTGAAAAGTCCCTAGTCGCCACACTATGGCGCCTGTTCGGGTACAGTGAGGGAGAATTCAGAATGTCCAATTCACCTAACAAGCACGTCTTTCGGGACTTGTGGGAGGAAACTGGAGCACCCGGAGGAAACGCACACAGACACGGGGAGAATGTGCAGACTCCACACAGACCGTGACCCGAGCCAGAATTGAACCTGCGACATTGGCTCTGTGAAGCAACAGTGCTAACCACTGGGCTACCGTGTCTCAGAAGAACCAGAGATGTCAATATGAGGGGCAAGGTTGAGACGGTGGGGCCTTCATGAATAACCTTGGCATGTATAGAAACTGAACCCGCACTTTTGGCTTTGCTCTGCATCACGAACCAGTAGTCCAGTCAACTGAGCTAAACCAACTGACAGGAGTTGGTAGGTAGTGAACAGCAGGTGATTTCCTTGTCCATTTCTGACCTGATGATACGAGACTTCATGTGATCTAAAGTCAGTGTTGAGGACTCGCAGGCCAACCAATCTTTTCACTGCATACCACTATGCCATCTAAGAGTGGGGCTGATTTGTCGGTGGAACAGGAAATATCCAGGGATGGTGATGCCTAGGATACTGTACGGTATTATTCCAGGTTAGGCTTTTGCTTGACTATTCTATGGAGCAACTCTACTAAATTTGGCACAAGTCTCCAGGTGTTACCAAGGAGGACTGATGTCCGGTCAATTTCTTTTAGACTCTGGAGCCATTTCATTCAACCGAATGGCTCGCATTTAAGAGTCAACCACATTACTGTGAGTCTGGAGTCACATGTAGGGCACACCAGTTAAAGGTGACAGATTTCCAACTCTAAAGGACATCAGTGAACTAGATGGATGATTATCGTCATTGACAATGGTTTTGTGGTGTTGCTAACTTTTGCCTTAGTTTAATTGCTCTGTTTTTCACCTTTTCTCTTTAGTCGCCAGGTATCCTTCTGATACCGCCACGTGGTTCAAGTCAGAGTAATGATCAGTAATCCAATACACCGCTTAGTAAGATTTAAATCAAAGCACATTTATTATACACAGTAATCACTACTCATGCATGCATGCTACGTCTAAGCTACTTCTACGACTAACAGGCCAATACTTAACTCGGAACTGGCCCACCAGGTCAGGGAAACGAATGGCCTTTCGTTCGGGTTCTGAGCCTGCGGGATTCAAAGTAGGTACAGATTGGTAGCTAGGAGCGCCTATCTCGTAGCGAGCATTGAAGTAAGACTTACTCGATTTCAGCGATGGCTGGACCGGTCACTGTCAAGGGTTGGTTCGCGTTGCTGAGTGACCCGGTCCAGAAGAGAAGCAGAGGGCCGATTTGAACTTGGCCTCTATTCTTATAGTCCCCAGGGGCTTCCCGCCTTTCGGGGCGGACCCTGTACCTGGTTCCAAGTGATTGGACTTTGTCCCAATCACTTGGTTCGATTTTCTCCAATGCCGGAGCGATTCCTTGATCGATGGACGGTCTTGAGGTGGTCGTTCACCTCCCTTTGTGTAGGCTTCTGCTGGCGCCGACGAGTCTGGGTTGGCTTTATGTATCTAAATGTTGCTCATTGTTCCCGGGGATTGCTCATTAGTATGCAGATAGCTGGTGTTTTGTTATGCTGATGGTTGCCGGTATCGATCTTGTCTGGCCTTTCCAGAGGTAAATACACACTCAACCCGCAGCTGCTCGTTTGTGTCCTGTTGGCTGACTTTCGCATCAGCCTTTGCCATTCTAAATCGGGAGTTAGCCATTCTAAATCGGGAGTTAGCCATCTTAACTGGCTACAGTGGTCACCATTATACTAATTTCAATATAAGATTTATTAATTGAATTTAAATTCCACCAGCTACCCTGTGTGATTAGAACCAGTGTCCCCAGAGCATTAACCTGAGCCTCAGGATTACTAGTCCAGTGGCATTACTCCTACCCTACCACCTCCTCCCCCCCCCCCCCCCCCCCCCTTTAATATGCTCCATCCCACACTCTCTTTTTCACCACATGCTAGCTGAGAAATCCACTGAGTTCTGTATTACAGTGCACTGGAAGCACACTTCACCGGCCAATACACACATTGGGATTCATATAGCTCCATTTAATTGGCCTAATCAGTAATCTTGTAAATAGGGCCCTAATCATTTGCTCACTTTGCAAGCTTGAAGCAGAAATAGAGCGCATTAAAGCTATCCTGCAAAACAATGGCAAGGCTGATCAGATCAATGTGCATCACAAAAACTCTTTAATGGGCCAAAGGCCGCCACTTTCAGACTGAAAAATGCCGGTCTACCTCAAATTCCCCAGGAAAGGCGAAGTATCTCAAAACTTTGAACAAGCCATTTCCTACTGCTTCTAATGTCTAAGAAACGGGTATTTTCCACTAATGGGGTGCTGTCACACCAAAATAATCCTCTACCTACCACACAAGTCAGCAAATTGTGCATGAAATTTGGTGCCTGTGTGATACCAGGTACACCCCAGGGACTGGCTGATCGACTCAAACAGTATGTTCTTTCTGTTGTTCGCAATAGGCAGAGTACAAACTACACTCAACTAACTAGCGCCTGCAAAGCCAAACAAAATGCCTACCGTTAAATGTGATTTGATGATTGGGCAGCACTCACTGAACAATCCAGAGGGTGCTAAGAACTACACTAACAACCAATAAAAGATAATTAGTCAAGCTCGTGACGTGGTTCATTTACACTTGCTGAAAGCAACACATGTTCATATGCAGCAGTCCAATCTCTGCAAACAAAGAGGAGTATGTTCAAGCTTCGCAACTTGAATAAATTACTGGGGGCTTGTGGAACCTACAGTTCCCCATTGTCTTCTTCATGGCAATGCCTTGACAACTAGTCAGCAGCACCCTTTTCTCCTGCAGTATAAATCGTCGTAATAGTTTACAATTTGGCATTCTAGCATTAGTTTTTTTTTAAATAAATTTAGAGTGCCCAATTTTTTTTCCCCCCCCAATTAAGGGGCAATTTAGCATGGCCAATCCACCTAACCTGCACATCTTTGGGTTGTGGGAGTGAAACCCAAGCAGACATGGGGAAACTCCACACGGACATTTGAACCCGGGTCCTCAGCGCCACAGTCCCAGTGCTAACCACTGTGCCGCTTGCCGCCCTGCATTCTAGCATTTGTGATAAGTGCAAAACATAATGTGTGCGCGCCCGCGCATATGTATAATATTTTTTTTTAATTTTTTTTTTTAAACTACTGGCCCTTGTCAAAAAAACATAAAATGTATCACTGAGACAGTAAGATACAGCTTTGCAATGGTTGATTAATTGATTTGTCACATGCACCGGAGTACAGTGAAAAGTATTTTTCTGTGGCCGATGGACTATATACAGTAGACAAAAAGAATAATCAAAAAAGTACAATGACAAATAAGTAATTGGTTAGTGGACAAACGATCAACTGAAGATTCTGTTCTATCATTACTTTATTTACCATACTATATTGGATTAGATTTGTTTATTGTCACGTGTACCGAGGTACAGTGAAAAGTATTTTTCTGCGAGCAGCTCAACAGATCATTAAGTACATGAGAAGAAAAAGGAATAAAAGAAAATACATAATAGGGCAACACAACATATACAATGTAACTACATAAGCACTGGCATCGGATGAAGCATACAGGGTGCAGTGTTAATGAAGTCAGTCCATAAGAGGGTAATTTAGGAGTCTGATAACAGTGGGGAAGAAGCTGTTTTTGAGTCTGTTTGTGCGTGTTCTCAGACTTCTGTATCTCCTGCCCGATGGAAGAAGTTGGAAGAGTGAGTAAGCCGGGTGGGAGGGATCTTTGATTATACTGCCCGCTTTCCCCAGGCAGCGGGAGGTGTAGATGGAGTCAATGGATGGGAGGCAGGTTTGTGAGATGGACTGGGCGGTGTTCACGACTCTCTGAAGTTTCTTGCGGTCCTGGGCCGAGCAGTTGTCATACCAGGCTGTGATGCAGCCCGATAGGATGCTTTCTGTGGTGCATCTGTAAAAGTTGGTAAGAGTCAATGTGGACATGCCGAATTTCCTTAGTTTCCTGAGGAAGTATAGGCGCTGTTGTGCTTTCTTGGTGGTAGCGTTGACGTGGGTGGACCAGGACAGATTTTTGGAGATGTGCACCCCTAGGAAATTGAAACTGCTAACCATCTCCACCTCGGTCCCGTTGATGCTGACAGGGGTGTGTACAGACTTTGCTTCCTGAAGTCAATGACCAGCTCTTTAGTTTTGCTGGCATTGAGGGAGAGATTGTTGTCGCTACACCACTCCACTAGGTTCTCTATCTCCCTCCTGTATTCGGACTCATCGTTATTCGAGATCCGGCCCACTATGGTCATATCGTCAGCAAACTTGTAGATGGAATTGGAACCAAGTTTTGCCACGCAGTCGTGTGTGTACAGGGATTAGAGTAGGGGGCTAAGTACGCAGCCTTGCGGGGTGCCGGTGTTGAGGACTATTGTGGAGGAGGTGTTGTTGTTCATTCTTACTGATTGTGGTCTGTTAGTCAGAAAATCGAGGATCCAGTTGCAGAGTGGGGAGCCAAGTCCTAGGTTTTGGAGCTTTGATATGAGCTTGGCTGGGATTATGGTGTTGAAGGCGGAGCTGTAGTCTATAATTAGGAGTCCTTGTTTTCAAGATGCTCTAGGGATGAGTGTAGGGCCAGGGAAATGGTGTCTGATGTGGTTGCAGCGGTATGCGAATTGCAGTGGATCAAGGCGTTCTGGGAGTATGGAGGTGATGCGCTTCATGATCAACCTCTCAAAGCACTTCATTACGACTGAAGTCAGGGCCACTGGTCGGTAGTCATTGAGGCACGTTGCCTGTATCATTTAATACCTTAAAACCAGAATTCCAAATGCTAGACCCAAATGAATCTAGCCTCTTACAATTTTAGTAGTTCAGATAACACCCGTCAATATGGGCTGAAATTCTGGAAACCCATTAAAAATGAATGAGGATGCAAAACCCATAGATGACTATCATCTGAAACATGCCATAAGCCCATCAAATAATCATCCTTCTTTAATTTCAGACGGATTGAGAAGAAATCAAATAAAAGTCGCCACATTAAGTGGCACCAATACAGCAAACAAAATGCACCTGGCTTATAATAAATCACCTGACAATTTATTGTAGATGGGAATCAGTGACGCTCAAATCATGAAATGAAGATGCAGTACCTACTGAATGGAGTACCGGTTGTTGCAACATCAAAACAAAACGGGGTGCTTGTTTACTGGTGTAGGAATTGGAAATATTAGTGTTTTTCCACGTTGATCAGTACAGTACACTATGTATAAACTGATGTGATGCAATTTTTTATTAGCAAAGATTGCATGTGCCTAATGCATCTGTAGTAAACATTTTAAAGATATCTGCAGCAATTACAAACATATTAATAAGTGCGAAAAGTACATACTTTTATCACTTTGTAGAGTACTTCGGATAACTGACTTCACATGACTTATATCTGGTCCACACCTTCAGAGATATTGGGTGGGATTTTCTGGCAAAATCATAGAATCCCTACAGTGCAGAAAGAGGCCATTCGGCCCATTGAGTCTGCACCGACCCTCCCAAGAGCACTCCAGCCAATCCCACTTTCCTGTCCTATCCCAATAATCCCTTAACCTAACCTACACATTCCTGGACACTAAACGGCAACTTAGCATAGCCAATCCACCTAACCTGCACATCTTTGGACTGTGGGAGGAAACCGGAGCATCCGGAGGAAGCCCACGCAGACACGGGGAGAGAGCATGCAAACTCCATGACAGTGACCGGAGGCTGGAATTGATTCTGGGTCTCTGTGCCGCCCTGCCTGGATGAGTACAGCTCCTACAGCACTCAAGGAGCTCAACATCCATCCAAGGCAAAATCCAGATCTTACGTCCCGTCGACAGCACAACCCTGTTGCGGGCTCCGTGGCAGGAGGGCTGTATTCAACAGGAAACCCTGTTGATAACAGCAAGACTAGAAGAGCCTGCCACCAGCCACTGGTTAGCCACCTTCTGCCACTGGAGAACACACCACAGAGGGAGGGGAAACTCCCACCCAATGAAGGAGTCCTTGCCTGCAGGCAAAAACTGGACGACATTCAGGTCAGGCAGGGGCAGCAGGGTGGTGCAGAGGTTAGCACCGCTGCCTCATGGCACCATGGTCCCAGAATTGAACCCAGGTTCCTGGCGCTGTGAGGCAGCAGTGCTAACCACTGTGCCACCCATATCTACCTGCCTAGATGAGTACAGCTCCTACAGCACTCAAGCTCAACACCCATCCAAGACAAAACCCACTCAAATGACACCCCATCTACCAACTTAAACATCATTTGATCACTGGTGCCTCGTAGTTCCAGTGTTTACTCTATACAAGATGACAACACTTGCAAGCCCACAACCTCTCTCCTAGATCAAGGTGGACAAACAAAAAAAACAATTGACTCAATGCTTCCAAACATGCAAGATTGAATGTTATTTCTGAAGCTCACAGGCTGGTTCCGCACTTCCAGCATTCATGGTTATCTTTTTAAGACAAAATCCTATTTTCAGATGACTAAAAATAAAAGCCTGTTTTGAACTTAATGCAACTGTCACCATAGAAACTGTAAATAATTGTGAAACACAGCTACAAACTTTGATCAAAGAATATCATTAATTGCAGTAATTGCTGGAAATCGCTATTTTAGTTCACTGGAGAATTTTGTGGGGAAGGAATATGAAGTCACACAGACCAAAAGGCTCTATAGTTCAAACTTGGATTGAGGTCAGAGTTTCTGATAGTTGATTGCTACCATTGGTTTCGCTGCCCTTGACGGTTGGCCAGGGGAGGTGATGAGAGAACCTGAATGTTTCCAATACTGCTTGCTATGCAGTGACCCTTCCTGAAAGTTAGACATGTATGAATGCCAGATATAGGGTTGGACTTGGCTTTGTGTCTATTGACTGGTAGTGAAGTACCAAAGGGCATCTGGCAGCATGGAACAGAGCCAAGAGCAAAGGTCATCAGGAGAACATAAAATAAAACATACAAAAAATGATACTGTGCCAGTTTTACATGAACCATTCAGGTTTGACTTTAACTCCATCTATAAGATAACCCAAGTCCGCTTAACGACTGGCACTGTGACCTTCTAGATGAGCACGACTCAACAGTCGTAAACTACATTTACCCACCATATCTTTAAATCAGTTTTGTTTTGATTGTAACTTAATCCCTCAAAAAGGGACACCGTAGCCAGAACTCATCTGGTTTCAGTGAGTGGCATATGCCTATTGTGTATCCGCCACTAACTCACAGACAGCCTGTGAGAAACGGATTCCGCTTACAGATGGGTGGGAACACACAGCTGCAGTCTAAGCTGAATCCATCCATACAGGCAGCTGCTCTGCTTCAAACATTGGCAGTCTGTTGGTGTTAGAATCACAAAATTACCAATCCTGTCTGCCAATGCCATCAACTGCTCCTGGAAAATGAGGCACTGTCCTCCATGGTTCCTCCAAAAATATTCATAATTTATATATTGATTAAAAATATTCCCAGCGTGATCGCATATCTAATATATTAAAAACAGTATATCAGCAGGCAGCTCATTCATTATAAGTGTGAAACATCAATTTGAGAGGGAAACTTTTGTTCATGTTGGATGGTTTCAACGTGGAAGTAAAACCAGCGCACAATTCACAAATTTCACCAAATGTTTCAGCCTTGCAGCTATTTAATAATTATATTTAAAATTAACATCTTGTGCAATGAATGATTAAAAATACCTTGTATAAAATGCATATTAAGCCATCCAATTTACAGTTAACATAACTACAGGTGAACTACTCATAACAGAATAAAAACGATATATCCAGCATGTACCGCCAGTCTATCAAACTCCAAAAAATTGAGAAGCAGTCATTTGGAATGTTCAAAATTCCTCCAACAATTCAAAATACCTTCACTTCGGCGAGTTAGAGAATGTCTAATTACCAGAGTTACGTTACCAATTATGCTTATATACGCCAGGGCTCTGAACCAGGCAGAAGAACAGCAATAAACTCTGATGAAACCTGTTTATTTAAAAGCAATTACATCTTATGGCCTTAAAAAGGACATGACTACTCTTCAACAGAAAACTATGTTGTGTAATACATGGTACAACACTGCTTTTATAGAACAATATATAATGTGACTTACCGTGAATTGACCACCAGCAGGTCCATGATGTGGATGGGTATAACATGATGAAACTGGTATGCATTTTATGTCATACTTTTCTGTATTAAAATTTCCACATAAATGTCTCAAATTTCATTTTCATTAAAACACAACATAGTCACAACAGAAAGGGAAATGCTAACCAATAACATAAAAAAACAACCATGAAGCTCATAAATTCACATCGAGGTAAACAGCAACCAATACCTAAAATAATTATATCAAACAGTTCCAAACGTTTTGAAAATACTTGAAACCACTGTTTGCTTTCTCCATCATATTGAACTAATTACAAATAAGGTTTGTATCATAAAATTGACCTAACTTACCTAAACAATACAATTTTCTATGTTTAAAATAGGTCTAATAAGGTTTTCCATCGGAAGCCTATGGCAGGAGAAGCCTCTGCTTATGATTATGCAGATGCTCAGACCCCCACTGCAGCTGAAGTGACTCAAGAATACAGGCTATATTGCCCAGCATACATGTAGAAAGAATGAATGAATGAATGAAAGCCAGACCAGCTAGTGTGTGCAGCACTTTCTATTCATTAGCCTTACCCCTCAACTCTGGTGCATCAATGGAAACATTTAGGACAGCAACAGTAATCGGAATTCATTATTTGGGTCGATCAAAAACAAGCAAAGAATGAGCTACTGAGGTGGCTTTCTTGCAGAAAAATCGTATTCAGTTACTGTATTTAAGGGGCTGGTTCACCTGAAAGAAATGTTTATCTCTCAACTAATGCCACCAAAATATATCAACTAGTAATTGGTCTCATTGTTTGTGGACAAATTGGCTCCTCAGTTTGCCTTCAATAGTCCATCAAAACCAACTCATGAAGTGTAAAATGCTTTGTCAGACTCCAAGGACATGAAATGTACTATGCAAATCGGAGGTTTATTTTCCCGGTCGGTCAAGGATCAATGAAAACACCACCGTCTCTTTGGGAAGACTTCTTACAAACTTTTTCATTATCAATGCAGAAATGCACATTCTCGAGTCTGAAATAGCATAAGCTCCAAACCATCAAAAGGCTTCAAAACTGTTCGAAATGGGCAACAGAAAATACTGCAAAAGAGCAATGGGGCAGATCAAAAATAGCTGAACAATTCAGCTCTCGACTCCCTTCGTTTAAACTGCTCTTCTGAAAAGCAGCCGGGGAGTGCTGAGCTAAACCATTTGATTGTCTTAGCCCCTTCAGCAATTCTTTTTGTTCCATGTTGTTCTTCTGTATGGTCGGTGCTGGATAAGCCATGAATTGATGATTGTGTGAAACGTTCAGTCAAACATTCAAATCACAAGAATGTCACGTGCCCTTGGTCTGTGTGACCACTGCAATACTCTGTGTACCCATGAATTGTGATTAGAAAATTTTGTAGGATTCCAGTAACAACAATGTCAAATCTGTAACATCCTTATCGGAGTGGGAGAAGACTTAAACTCACATGTCAGTGGTATTGTTAATCCAGGCTCTCACAATGAATAATCATTGAATTTACAGTGCAGAAGTGAAATGAAATGAAAATCGTTTATTGTCACAAGTAGGCTTCAAATGAAGTTACTGTGAAAAGCCCCTAGTCGCCACATTCCGGCGCCTGTTCGGGGAGGCTGGTACGGGAAGGAGACCATTCAGCCCATCTAGTCTGCACCGGCTCTTGGAAAGAGCACCCTACCTATGCAAGCCCACACTTCCACCCTATTCCCGTAACCCAACCCAACCTTTTTGAACACCAAGGGCAATTTAGCATGGCCAATCCATCTAACCGGCACATGTTTGGACTGTGGGAGGAACCGGAGCACCCGGAGGAAACCCACGCAGACACAGGGAGAATGTGCAGACTCCGCACAGAGAGTGACCCAAGCCGGGAATCAAACCTGGGACCCTGGAGCTGTGAAGCAGCGGTGTCTAACCACTATGCTAGCGTGCTGCCCACAAATGCCTGCAAATCAAACTTACTGCACCACAGGATTACTAACAAAAGCTATCGCCTGTTACTATGCCCGGTGTAGTTTAATTCACATACAGAGGACTTCCGGGTGCGACGATGACCAGCTGAGTCGCACGTTTCGGCAGCTCCCGGTGAAACGGACTTTTGGGCTCTTGATAGGAGCCCCAACGGCAATTTTGACGGCTAAAAACACTGTGCGGTAAACCAGAAGGGAATCCCCCCTGGATACGGATGAAAAAAGGAGGAGAAAGTGGCCGGATTGCAGTGGATCCTTTAGAACAGCGGCAAGGAAGGCAAGCAAAAACCAAGATGGCGTCGGAAGGTGGCAGTTTAACATGGGGCCCTGAACAACAAGAGTTCTTGAAATTCACATACAGAGACTCTCTCTACAAAAGATGGGATACCCTACACGGAAAGGGAAATGTCTCACCAGGGCATGCAGCTGTTGGGGTGTTTGTGGATGCTATCCATTTAATACAATTCTCCAGAGACCATGATTTATGACCGAGATAGCCCCCCCCTTGGTTAATCTTTATTTCTTCAGATAGTGAAATGCTTCAGAAAGATCTTCCAATTATATCACAGCTCACGTCTTCAGGGCTCTTTGCAACCAGTGAATGCATTGAAGTACTATCACTGTTATTTAGGCAAATATATATATATTTAGCCTATTTGTGCAATGCAACATCCCACAAAAATCTGAGAGATGATTGCCAGTTAATTTGTTTTGGAAAAGAAATAGTATCCTGTTCATTGCCAAAAGAGCGTTTGGATATTTTGCAACCACCTGAACCACCAAAATAAACAATTCCAGCATTGCTACACTGAATTGTCCCCCTCGATTATATAGCTCAGGTGGCTGGAACATGGTTCAAAACACAATCTGAATGGACAAGAATGTTATCAGTTGAACCAAGCTTTTTTTTTTACATTTTAGAGTACCAAATTAATGTTTTCCAATTAAGAGGCAATTTAGCGTGGCCAATCCACCTACCCTGGACATCTTTGGGTTGAAACCCACGCAAACACGGGGTGAACCCACACGGACAGTGACCCAGAGCTGGGATCGAACCTGGGATCTCGGCACCGTGAGGCAGCTGTGCTAACCACTGCGTGCTGCCCTTCAGTTGAACCAAGCTGATACTTCAAAGTAGCTTTAACAGCAATGGTGCCAATTAGTTTGCTCAATTAGTTGTTTAATCAATGGTAACACACAACAGCTGCTTCTATGAACCCCAGCACCTACAAACTGCCAAAATTGTGGGTGACCATCATGAATTATTGTATGATAAGGAGACTTCGCAATGAGACAAAGAACCAAGCATCAATGGAAGACATAGCTTGAATTGCATCTATTACGATTTTTCTCAACAAGAATCCCAAGATACTTGGGATAAATGGCCTTCTTAGCTTTTGTTTCTCTATTAGTTGGAGAAATATTCACCAGGGCACTGGGAAGAAATCCTCCTCCTCCCCCTCCCGTTCCTCCCACCAAGGGATATTTGAATCCGCATACAGGCGCCATGCAGACTCAAGACGATAAACCTGCTCATCCAAAAGTGGAACAATATTGGAGTGGAAGTACAAAATTCTCTACATCAGTAGGAGAAAATGCATACCTCAAGTAAAGGATTTTAAAGGTGGAAAACGTCTGAATATTCATGAAAAGCTTACCAAAATCTACTGGAATATTTGAAAATGATCAATAAAGCCACTAACCGAATAAAATGAATCTAATAAACACTGGGTTAAAGGCAATGCATTCTGTAAGTATTAAAACATTGCTGCTATAGATCAGAATCAGAATGAGGAATTAGGATGCAGCACAGGCCCATCCACAGCTCCAAAGAATAACAATATAAGCTGTAGATCATAATTCCACTGTTGGACTACATAATTTAGTTTTATATGGATCAACAAGTACCATGTGGGAAATCCAGGAGGCTTCGGGTTTTCTGGCTAATCATGTGTGCATGAAGTGCCTCCAGTTTCTCAAACTGAAATTCAGAGTTTTAGAGATGAGAAACACTGCAGGACCTACAAGATGCTAAGGATTCCCAGAAACACTCTTTCCAGGAGATGCTCAGCCTGCAGAAAGTTCAGGATGATAATAAAGAGATTCCTAGGCATTGGAATCAACTCGGAATAAAAAGGGTCCTATTCAAGATGGATGGAATGCACTTCAACAAAGTTGGAATGAATTTCCTTTTTAACTTGTACACTGGGGAAGTTTAAACTGACTTTTCTGTGGTGGGTGGGCACCAGGATGAAACGCTAAAAGAGAAGAAACAAGTAACAAAGGAAATTGGAAAAAACAACAAATTAAAGAATAGTTCAGAAATAAAAAGCAGTCGGGGGGAGGGGGGATTTATAGGCTATGTTAATATACAAGGCACAGTAAATGAGGATGAAGGGTTGGGTTGCCACATAGATAACTATCAGTAAGTGGCAATAACAGACCAGGCTCAAAGAAGGAGAGGTGGGGTTACAGGAACAGGGTGGGAATTGGGCCTAGGTAGGTTGCTCTTTCAGGGGGTCGGTGCAGACTCGATGGGCCAAATGGCCTCCTTCTGCACTGTAGGGATTCTATGATTCTCAGTGGAGTTGGTTCCAATGGAAGAATATTTGGGGAATCATGACGATTACAATAGTTATCAAAAAGGACATGGTACAATCAAAGATAAAAATACTCAACTGGAGGAAGGCTAACTTCAACTGAGTTGAAAAGATTTGGCCCAGGTGGATTGAAATCAAAAACTGGTAGGCTAAACAGCAATTGAAACAATGGGAAGCATTCAAAGGAGAGATGATTCAGGTGCAGCAGACAAATTCCTACTCATGGGAAAAAGAACATGGAAAGCTCAAACTCCCTGGATGACTCAAGATAAAGGCTAAAATTAAACAGAAAAATGAGGCTTATAAAAAATGAAATGAAAATTGCTTATTGTCATGAGTCAGCTTCAATGAAGTTACTGTGAAAAGCCCCTAGTCGCCACATTCGGGCACCTGTTCGGGGAGGCTGGTACGGGAATTGAACCGTGCTGCTGGCCTGCCTTGGTCTGCTTTAAAAGCCAGCGATTTAGCCCAGTGTGCTAAACCAGCCCCTTCTTTATGACATTTGTAGTTTCAAGTTTTTTCTATTCTTTAAGAGATGTAGGCATCACTGGCAATGCTAGCATTTGTTGCAAATCCCCAATTTCCCTTGAATGGAGTGGCTTGCTGGGCTACTTCAGGAGGCAGTTAAGAGTCAGCTACATTGCTGAGGTTCTGGAGTCATATGTAGGCCAGGCCAGGTAAGGATGGCAAATTTAATTCTCTGAAGGAACAAAGTGAACTAGATGGGAATTTACGACAAACAACAATAGTTCATTGTCATCATTACTGAGACTAGCTTTCAATTCCAGATTTGTTAATTGAATTTAAATTCCACCAGCCGCCATGGTGGGATTTGAACCCATGTCCCAAGAACATTAGCTTCAGGCTAATTAGTCCAGTGACATTATCACTATGCCACCACCTACCCTATGCCAACACCTACCTTATTTGTAATAAGGAAACAAACTGAATATAGAAAGTACAGCAGAAATTTAATAGGAGGGAATAAGAGGGGTAAACAGAGTATAAGAGATGAGATTGGCAGCTAACTTAAATGGAACCCGAAAGTCTTTCCTGAACACAAATAGTAAAAGGGCAGTCAAAGAAAAGGTAGACTGATTCGGAAGCAAAAAGAGAGATCTTCTTGTGGTGACAAAGGGCATGGTTGAAATACGAAATGAATACTTTGCATCCATGTTCACTAGAATAGAAAATGCCGGTGTAGCAGTAGTCTAAATAGGAAATCGTGAACTTCCAGTGGCGGCCATGGAGTGAGTGGTCGCACATTTGGTGGCTCCCGCTCATGGTGTATTTTTCCCCCAGTTAACAGGTGTATGTGAAGCAGAAAAATGGTGGAGAGTGGAAAAGATTGACCCTCAGGTGTATGGAGCAGAGGGCCAGAAGCAGTCAAAAAAGAGGGAATCATTCAGTTGGAGCTGGTGCGGCCCTTCCGAGATGGCGGAGGGGAAGGGCCCTGCCGGTTCAGTGATCGACGGACCAGCTGGTCAGCTTCTTTAATGAGAAATTCACCCAGCAACGGAAGGAGAGTCTGGAGGGCCTGGCCTGGGCAGTGGCTTCGATCAAGGCGGTGGTCGACTCCGCGAAAATGACGCTGGCGGGTCAGGCGATCCAAAAGATGGAGGAGGTGGCTGGGGAACACGAGGAGCAGTTCGCCTCGATGGCAGCGGAGGCGGCTCCAGGAGAAGGTTGAAGATCTGGAGAACCGGTCACGTAGGTAACATAAGGATTGTGGGTCTGCCGGAGGGGAGTGAAGGAGCCGATTCTGGAACGTATGTGGGGCGGATGCGGAACTATTGGCGAAGATCCTGGCCACAAGGATCGAAGACTGCGTGCCAGGGGTTAAAGGGGAGGACCAGATGGGGCGGCATTTGGCGACCAACATGAGGAGGTTGCTTAATGTAATTATGATGCCTCTAGAGGGGTGCGAGGTTGAGGTGGTAGTGGCCTTGGGGCAGTTTGGGCAGGGATGTGTGAACTGGGTCCGGGTGCTATACCAGGCACCAGTGGCGACTGTACAGACCAATCGGGCGAGATCAGATTACTTCAGGTTACACGGGGGGCCGAGGCAGGGATGTCCACTTTCCCCACTGTTGTTTGCCTTGGCTCCTATAGAGCCATTGGCATTGAGAATGTCGAGGGTCTGGCAGGGGATAGTGCGGGGGGAGGGTCTGGCAGGGGATAGTGCGGGGGGGGGGCGATCTACCTCTATACATATTGGAGCCGCTGGGGGGGTATTGGAGGGATTATGGGGATATTAAGAGGAATTCGGCCAGTTTTCGGGATACAAATTGAATATTGGTAAGAGTGAGGTCTTTGCGATCCAAGGGGGCAGGAGAAGAGATTGGGTGAGATGCAGTTCAAGGTGGTGGGAGGGAGCTTTCGATATTTGAGTAGCCAGGTGGCACGGGGGTGGAAACAGCTGCATAAACTGAATTTGGGTCGGTTGGTAGATCAGATGAGGGGGGACTTTCAGAGGTGGGTCTTGCTCCCATTGTCATTGGCAGGGCGGGTACAGACAGTGAAAATGAGGGTCCTCCCAAGGTTTTTGTTTGTTTTTCAGAGCCTCCCAATCTTTATCCCCAATGCGCTCTTTAAAAAAGTGAATGCAGTGATCTCAGGATTTGTTTGGGCGGGTAAAACCCCGCGGGTGAAGAAGGTGCTGCTAGACTGGGGGCGTGTTTGGGGGGGGCACCATGCAAGGACACAAGTTTGGGGGCATTGTTAACGGCACCCCTTCCCTTCTCGCCGGTCAGTACTCCACAAGCTGGGTCGAAGTGGCAGCCCTGAGGGTGTGGGGACAGTGGAGGCAGCACATGGGGTTAGAGGGGGCGTCGGTGTGGGCATCAACATGTGATAACCACCGGTTCGCTCCGGTGGACGGGGGGGGGGGGGGAGAGAGGTAGCCGCGGGCAGGGATGGAGAGATTTGGGGAGCGCTTTATGAGGGTTTCCTGAGCTTAGAGGAGGAGTTTGAGATGCCAGGGGGAATGGGCTCCACTGCCTGCAGGCGAGGGATTTTGTGTGGAGGTACGTTTCGACCCTCCCGCACGTGCCGCACCAGGGACTTCAAATAAGGTTGAGAACAGGAGTAGGAGAGGGGAAGATCTCAGAGATCTATAAGGGATTGAGGAGTGGGAAGGAGCCCCAATAGGGGAGGTGAAGGGAAAGTGGGAGGAAGAGCTGGGTGGGTAGTTGGAGACCGGGTTATGGGAAGAGGCCCTGAGGAGAGTTCATGCGTCCACAGGGCATGACTGTGGCCGGGATGAGCAGGTTCTTTGAGGAGGTGGAGGATAGGTATGGACACTGTGCAGGGGGGTCCTGCGAACCACGTCCATATGTTTTAGGCATGTCCGAGGTGGAGGGGTTTCTGGCAGGGATTTGCTGACGTCATGTCACAGGCGTTAAAAATAAGGGTGGTGCCAATTCCAGAGGTGGCAATCTTTGGTGTGTCGGAAGCCCAGGGAGTGAGAGGCCGGTGTCCTGGCCTTTGCCTATTAAAACTGTCAACGGGGGGAGGGGAGGCATGGAAGAGACAAGTAAGGACAAGAGAACCAATGGAGGGGTGGTTGAGGAAGGTGGCATTGTTTGTGTAAGCCATGTTGGCTGGGGTGTGTTGGTTATATTGTTGTATTGTTGTTTTTATTGAAATTTGACGTTTAAAATTGTTAAAATTATAAATGCCTCAACAAAATATTTTCTAAATTGGAAATTGGGAGAGGGGGGCTCTACTCACAATTTTCCAATCGGCCTTGAATATGAGTGTTGTGCCAGAGGACTGAAGGATTTCAAATGTTACACCCGCTTAAAAATGGAAAGGCATAAACCTAGCAATGTTCAGCACCATTTTCGACTCCTCTTTTACTGAAGCAGTCCATGTCCAAATGCAGCAAGACCTGGGCAAAATCAACACTTGAGCTGACAAGTGGGAATTAGCATTCGTGCCACACAAGTGCCAGGCAATCTCCAAGAAGAGAGGATCAAGCCATCACCCTTTGACATTTAACAACATTATCATTGCTGAATCCCATACTATATTATCATCCAGGGGCAGTACGGTGGCAGTGGTTAACACTGCTGCCTCACTGCGTCAGGGACCAAGGTTCAATTCCAGCCTCAGGTCACTCTGGCTCAATTCTAGCCTTGGGTGACTGTGTGGAGTTTGCACACTCTCCCCGTTCCTGCATGGGTTTCCTCCCACAGTCCAAAGGTGTGCAGGTTAGGTGGGCTGGCCATGTTAAAATTGTCCCTAAATTTCCAAGGATGTACTGGTTAAGTGGGGTTACGGGGTTGCAGGGATAGGTTGGGATCTTGGTTAGGGTGCTCTTTCAGAGGGTCAGTGGAGACCGATGGGCCAAGTGACCTCCTTCTCCACTGTAGGGATTCTATGATCCTGGGGGTTACCATTGACCAGAAACTGAACTGGACGAGCCACATAAATACTGTGGCTACAAGTGCAAGTCATAAGCTAGAAATCTTGCAGCGCGTAGCTCACTTATTGACTCCTCAAATCTTATCCACCATCTAGAAGGTACAAATCAGGAGCATGATGGAACACTCTCCACTTGCCTGAATAAATGCAGCTCCAACATCTCTCGAGAAGCTCGGCACCATCCAGGATTAAGCAGCACCCTTGATTGTACCCCATCCACAAACATTCATACCCTCTACCATCAATGCATAGTGGTAACCATGTGTACCATCTACAAGCTACTTTGCAACAACTCATCAAGACTCCTTTGACAGAACTGTATTTCCCTAACCTTTACCACCTCAAAGAAGAAGGGCAGTATGGGAGCACCACCATCTTCAAATTCCACTCCACACCACACTATCCGGACTTGGAACCACATCATTCCTTCACTGTTGCCAGGTCAAAACCCTGGAACACGCTCCCTAACAGCACTGTGGGTTTAGCTACCTGCACCACATGGCTGCAGTGCCTCAAGAACGCGACTAACCATCACTTTCTCAAGGGCAATTAGGGATGGGCAGCAAATGCTAGCCTTGACAGCGACACCCATACCATATGAAAAGAATAAATTTTAAACAATTCTATTAAGTGATCAACCCTGTAACGTGCAACCTTTTTGGAAAGGTGAGAGGTTCGTTTTACGAACATGGGAGGGGGGCATTTTACGAACATGGGAGGGGTGCGTTTTACGAACATGGGGGGGGGGGTGCGTTTTACGAACATGGGGGGGGGGTGCGTTTTACGAACATGGGGGGGGGTGCGTTTTACGAACATGGGAAGAAGGCCAGCAGAATGCTAGCACAGCAGCTTAGGAAGAGGGAGGCGGCCAGGGAAATAGAGAGGGTGGTTGATGGGGGTGGGAATTTGGCAGGGGACTCGGCAGGACTAAACAGGGCGTTCAGGGACTTTTACAGTAGGCTCTATTCTTCGGACCCCCCCACGGGGCCTGAGGGGATCAGATGCTTTTTGGACGGACTGACCTTCCCAAGGGTAGGTAGGGGGCTGGTAAATGGGCTGGGGGCCCCGATCAGGGCCGAAGAAATAGTTGAAGGCTTGAAGGCAATGCAGTCGGGTAAAGCCCAGGGGCTGGACGGGTACCCGGTGGAATTCTATAAGAAGTTCGCGGGGATTTTAGGGCCGGTGCTGGTCAAGGTTTTCAATGAGGCAAGGGATGGAGGAGTGCTGCCCCCGATGATGTCACAGGCCACTATTTAGTTGATATTGAAGCAGGATAAGAGCCCGGAGCTATGCGGGTCACATAGGCTGATCTCACTGCTTAATGGGGACGCCAAGTTGCTGGCCAAAATTTTGGCCTCCAGGATTGAAGACTGTGCGGCGGATGTAATAATGGAGGATCAAACTGGGTTTGTCAAGGGCAGGCAGTTGGTGGTCAATATAAGAAGGCTGCTCAATGTGACTATGATGCCCCCAGAGAGTAGGGAGGTTGAGGTAGCTGTGGCAATGGGTGCAGACTATCTATGGGAGGTGCTGGGACGATTTAGGTTCGGTAGGGGCTTTATAGACTGGGTCAGGCTGTTGTACCAGGCACCGGAGGCTAGTGTAAGGACGAATAGGACGACCTCTGACTATTTTAGACTGTACCTGGGGACAAGACAGGGATGCCCCCTCTCCCCACTGCTGTTTGCGCTAGCTATAGAGCCACTGGCAATTGCTCGGAGGGCTGGAAGGGACTGGTTCGGGGGCGGGGGGGGGGCACAGGGTCTCGCTGTACGCGGCCGACCTGCGCTTATATGTTTCAGATCCAGGGGCAGGGATGGGTCAAATTATGGCGATTTGGGGGGCGTTTGGCCGGTTTTCGGGGTATAAACTGAATATGACAAAGAGTGAGATGTTTGTAGTCCAGTCGAGGGGTCAGGAGGGTCGGCTGAGGATGGGGACAGTTTCGGGTACTTAGGGATACAAGTGGCGCTCGACTGGGGCCGGTTACACAAGTTGAACTTGTCCTGGTTGGTTGAACAGATGAAGGGCTAGTTTCTGAGATGGGATGCGCTCCCGCTGTTGTTGGCTGGGAGAGTGCAGACGGTCAAAATGACGGTCCTACCAAGTTTTGTATTCGTATTTCAATGTCTCCCAATTTTCATCCCGCGGTCCTTTTTTTAAAGAGGGTTAACAAAATCATCCTGGCCTTTGTGTGGCCGGGTAAGTCCCCGCGAGTGAAGAAGGTGATGCTCGAGCGGAATCGGGGGGAGTGGGGGCTTGCCCTACCGAATTTCAATACTTATTACTGGGCGGCTAACATAGCCATGATAAGGAAGTGGGTGGTGGGGATGGGGTCGGTTTGGGAGCAGATGGAGGCAGCTTCATGTGGGGGCACCAGTTTGGGGTCGTTGATAACCGCCGGCGAGGTACTCCACCAGTCCCGTGGTGGTGGCGGCCTTGAGGATCTGGGGTCAGCGGAGGAAGTATGTTGGAGAAGTGGGAGCATCGGTCTGGTCCCCAATATGTGACAATCACCGGTTTGCCCCGGGGAGCTTGGATAGGGGGTTTCAAGTATGGCGAAGGACGGGAATAGAGAGGATGGGGGACCTGTTCTTAGAGGGGAGCTTCCCTAGCTTGAGGGCGCTGGAGGAGAAGTTTGGGTTGGCATGGGGGAATGAATTTAGATATTTACAGGTGCGAGACTTTCTGTGCAGGCAGGTATCATCCTTCCCACTCCTGCCACTAAGTGGGATCCAGGATAGGGTAGTGTCTAGGGGATGTGTGGGTGAGGGGAACGTCTCGGACGTTGACAAAGAACTCATGGGGGCGGAGGAGACGCAGACCGAGGAGCTGAAGCGTAAGTGGGAGGAGCAGCTTGGTAGGGAGATGGAGGATGGCTTGTGTGCGGACGCGTTGAACAGGGTCAACGCGACTGCAACATACGCCAGGCTCAGCTTGATCCAATTCAAGGTGATCCACCGGGCTCACATGACAGTGGCCCGGATGAGTAGATTCTTTGGGGTGGAGGACAGGTGTGTAAAATGTGCGGGAGGACCAGCGAACAATGTTCACATGTTCTGGGCGTGTCCAAAACTTAGGGGATATTGGCAGGGGTTTGCGGACGTCATGTCCAGAGTTTTGAAGACAAGGGTGGCAATGAGTCCAGAGGTGGTGATTTTTGGGGTGTCGGAAGACCCGGAAATCCAGGAGGAGAAAGGCAGATGTTCTGGCCTTTGCTTCTCTCGTAGCCCGGAGAAGGATACTGTTAGCTGGGAGGGACTCAAAGCCCCTGAAGTCGGAGACCTGGCTAACTGACATGGCGAGCTTTCTCTGCCTAGAGAAGATTAAGTTCGCCTTGAGGGTCACTGTTAGGGTTCACCCGGAGGTGGCAACCATTCATCGACTTCTTCGTGGAGAATTAATCGTCAGCAGGAGGTGGGGGAGGGTTAGGGTAGTGTAGAATAGGGGGTCAATTAGGCAGGTCTTGGTGGGATGGGAGTCAGTGATTGCACTATGTTTCTTGTTCTTTGTACATTGTTTTTATACTGTTGTTGTTTGTAATGCCAAAAATACCTCATTAAAATTGTTTATTAAAAAAAACTTTTTGGAAAGGTAATGAGCAAAGGATATTCAAGGAGAAATTGTAGGCGGGGATGACTTGATAATATTTGAATTCGGATATTGAAGTATTCCTGAATTCTAAAGGCATATATTATACACAATAGCAGTCATGCCAAGTTCTGTTACATCAAGAGCTGAGAGATACAGCACAATTCCCTTTTTGTTTGTCAATTAACATCAGCTTTGGGGTGGGTTGGGAACACTACACACACAAAAAAAAACACTAAGTACTAAACAGTCTTATTTCACAATTGTAACTGACAGAGAAAACAGTATGTCACAAAAAGCCAAGAGAAAAAAAAACAAGTATTGGTGTCCAGTGCCTTACAACAACAGTGACAGTCTACATTGTATACTCATTCCATCATTTCAATTTTGAGCTTTACCAAATGCCATCTACCCTAGAGCAAATTTGACAAACAATCAAATTAGTTAATTACCGATAAAAATGCCTGTACTTGTTGCAATAATCTAATACAAAAGGTTGATAATTTTGAATTTAAATACACAAAAGCACAACGCATGTGAAGCTCTTATTATCTACCAAACATTAATTTCCTGGACTCAAATTCATAAACAAGAATGATACTCAAGCAGAAAGCGAAGTGCAGTCAACACACCAAGCAAAGCCTTGGCAACACACACAGGAATCAGATACAAATCAGGAGGGTAACAACTGATACAAGGTATTTGGCACCATAGAATTTTCTCATATCTAATTCCAATATCAACATATTGCCATGATAATTTTAAGACAGCTGTTTAACAGGAAATACAAACTTTTACAAATTCAAAATCCTTGTTAAAAGGAGCATACTCACTGTATACTGGACCGTTGCTACTGCTGCCTGGGGAGGGTAGATGCGTTCTTCAAGTGTCTGTTGTACAGGTCCTCTGGCAATTCTGTAGTAAAATGGGGTGTTAAGGAAAAACAAATGTTCAAAGGGATCACTTTCTATTCCAGGACTGCTCTTTCCAGTACTGTTCATTCCAGCTTCAATCAAATGATTCTACTAAACCGATCCTACTGCCCTGCAACTATCAGGCAAGTCTCCATGTTAATGAAAGTTAGACGTTCAATTTTGTCTGTGTACTACACTGACAGTGTAGGTAACCTGACCATAGTGCAACTGAATGCTGTCATCTGTCTGGATCATTGCCAAAATCAGATATTTGGCCATCTGGTTAAGTAGTTACAGAATATAACTGTCCAAAGGTCCCAAGCACATACACGGCCACCAGGCAGCATTAAAAATCTGTACTTTGTACAAAAACAAAGCCACAAATATTTAAGTATAACAGAAAAAAGCAACAGAAATGCATACATACTAAGAGGCAACTGCACAGAGGGTCAGAATGCAGATTGGCAACTAACATTTCATTTTTTCATTTAATTTTCAACATGCAGATTAATTATTCCAGCTCCAAAATTCAACTTGTTGCAGTAATTGCATGTGGGCAATTCTTTTCAAAACGTAATGGCCCAATAGTCAGGAAAATCGGCACAGTTGAGACAAATACTGCTGAAAATTCCAATTACATTCAACCCAAAACTCTGCATTGGAAAGGTCATTATTATAAGAACAGATGGGGCACCCAGATATATTGTCGACAGAGAACCTTTAGCAAACAAAGTACTAAATAGTAAAAAGTTGCATTTTCAGTCATCTACTACCGAATCCCTTATCCATATTTTGTCATCATCAGCTTCAATTGCTCTAATTCTCTCCAGGATAGCCTACCAATCTCCTCCATAAACTTCACATCACCCAAAATTCCTGTGTCTCCTATCTGACATTATCTATACCAGCTGATATATGAAAATCCATTCATATTCCTCTCTATATGGTCTTCACAAACTAACACCCGGAACCTGATTAGGATGAGAACATCTAGGTTTTCACGATCCTAACAATAGATTAAATCTCCCAAATCCCCAACAACAATCTGACAATATGAAGATATAATTTAATATATTTCTATACTCAACATTCACTTGGTGACGATTTGAGTCTATGTTCATATGGAAATTGGGGCACAAGCCCCAAGTTAAATACATGTGCATATGTCCACATATTTCACCAGCCCTTTTGGAAATATGTTCCCTGGGAGAAATTTAGGCAATTTAAACGGTTTTCAGCAAAGACATCAGGAGACTGAACTTTGTAATACAACAAAATCACCTGCACACTATAACAAGATTCATGTCATAGAACAGCACAAAAGGAGCTTGTTCGACTCAAGTCTGGCCCAGCTGTTTCAAAGAGTAATCCAGTATGCTCCGCTCACCTGCTTTGTCCATAACCCTGAAATTTTATCTTCTTCCAAGTATTCACTAATTCCCTTTTGAAGGCTTTAATTGAATCTGCACCCACCAACCCCTCAGGTTCCTCAGATGGCTGAATGGGTACCATGTCAGAGATTTAATCGGAGGGTCCAGGGTTCCAGTCCCTGTCTGTTGTTGTTTCTGCGTCAGCTTGATATCTAGATTGTATATATATATATATGGTTCTTATGTGGTGCTAATAATGGGTTCTGTCCCAATACTGGCTGTTCAAATCACTCTATGTGCAGGTTTACCATGTTCTGTTATAATCCTTAAATTGTTACCAACCTCTCAAGACAGTGCATTCCAAATTCTCACTACTCACTATGTTAAAAAAAGGTCTTTCTGCACGACTGCTCTGGTTCTTTTGCCAATCATCTTAAATTCTGCGCTATCTGGTTATTCATCCTTCGCCACTAAAGCTATTTTACCGTGCTATTTTTCTGCCAGGAGCAGGGAGGTGCAAACTCCAATATCTCTGAGCAAACCAATTCTTCTTAGTTCTTCCATTGCTGATCTGTAAGCTAGTCATAATGCCATACGTTAGCAAACATGTCAAATTTCTTACCAATGATCTGAAAAAATGGCATTTGCGGTATCAGCAACTTAAAAGTAAAAGCTTTGCATTGTTAGCATACCATTTCTTCTTCAGAAAGCACACGCTAGATGGGAGGCAGAGGGGCATAATCATTCAACAGTGTATTGGAATGTAGGAACAGGAGTAAGCTATTTAGTCCTTTGAGCCTGGTCTGCCATTCAACGGATTCATTGGATTGGATTTGTTTATTGTCGCGTGGACCGAGGGTACCGTGAAAAGTATTTTTCTGCGAGCATCTCAAACAGATCATGGTTGATCTGCGACTGAACACTCTATATATGTGTCATTATCCCATGTCACTTAATGCCTTCAGTTAACAAAAATCTATCTCATTGTTAAAATTAATTGATCTTGTATCAATTGCTGTTTGCAGGAGCCAGTTTCAAACTTCTACCATTGTGTGAAAAAATATTTCCTTACTTCACTCCTGTAAGGTCCAACTAAACATTTTTGAATTTGCCTAATCAGATAAATTATTTCCACTGGTTGGTGAGTCTACTTACCCTAACTATTCCCTTTAATACCTTGAAAACATTGATCATGCCACCCTATAACCCTCTCAATTTCAGGAAATCCTGGTTTGTGTGATCGCTGCTCACTCACTCCAAAGCCAACATATTCTTCCTTATGCGTGTTGCCCAGGACTGCTCACAGTACTCCAAACTTGCATAACTGAAGGAAGACTTATACCCGCTTGCATTCTGGTCCACCAGATAAAATACTAGCATCAATGGCCTTCTTGGTAATTCTCTTCACCTTTCAATTACATTTTAATGATCAATAAGGGGAGAATTAATAGAGGTACACAAGAACATGACAGTGGCAGATGTAGATTTGACAGTGAAGGAAAAGCTGTTCCATTAGCTAAACGTACAACAACCACAGGGCACTAAGGGTTTGGGCAAGAGATACAGGGGGGGATGTGATGAAGAATATTTTGTAAGCAGCAAGTATTGATGACCTGGAACTCGCCTGTGAGGATGGTGGTAGCAGAGGTGATCAATGATTTCAAAAGGAAACTGGATGGGGACTTAAGAAATAAACTTGCAGGACTACAGGTTAGAGCAGGGCAATGGGACTGGCTTAACTGTTCAACAGAGAACCGGCATGGAACAAAGAATACAGCACAGGAACAGGACCTTCGGCCCTCCAAAGTCTGTACCGGTCATACCACCCTTGGCCAAAACCTGCGATGGATTTAACAAAAAAAAATTTAGAGTAGCCAATTATTTTTTTCCAATTAAGGGGCAATTTAGCGTGACCAATCCACCTAACCTGCACATCTTTTGGGTTGTGGGGGTGAAACCCACGCAAACACGGGGAGAATGTGCAAACTCCACACTGACAGTGACCCGGGGCCTGGATGGAACCTGGATCTTCAGCGCCGTAGGCAGCAGTGCTAAACACTACAGCACTGGCGCCGGACTCTTTTCTATCCTTTTTACAAGCAAAGTGGATGACCTAACTCCTAGCTTAAACTCTATTTTCCACATTTTTCCCATTAATTTAATCGATCAATATCTCTTTTCAATGTTACGCTTCCACCTACATGCTTACAATGCCAAGTGTGTCACTTGCAAATTTGGATATTTGGCTTTCTACTCCATCACCTAATTAATAAATACGGTGAATCACTGAGACCCCAAAACAAACCCTTGCAGGACACCACTAGTCAAATGCTGCCCATTAAGCATCTGCTCTATTCGCTGTCTCCTACAGCCAATTTTCTAACCAGATCACTAATTTGCAAATGCAGGCTTATGATATCGGTACGCCTGCACATTCAAATATGATATCCCTGCTTATTTCAATTGTCCATGGACGCAAAAAGCCTCAAGTCTCAATGAAAAGTTTATTCATCGCTCTGCCTAACCGCAACATGTACTGATTCGGTTAACTGAATTTAAAATAAAGTAAACTTGAAAAGCTGAACTCAAAAGAAAGAGCATTATTAAATCTCAATAACATTTCCACTTCTTAAGACAAAAAGCATAAAATTGTTCTAATCATTCTTTATATTGATTCATCATAGATCTCAAATCTCATGGGTAAAACAAAATGTTATCTAATACTTGAAACCATTCTGCAGTAATACAAACAAGATGGTCTGGTGGCACTGTGGCACAGTGGTTAGCACTGCTACCTCACAGCGCCAGGGACCAGAGTTCCATTCCGGCCTTGGGTCACTTGCTGTGTGGAGTTTGCACTTTCACCCAGTGTTTGCGTGGATTTCCTCCAGGTGCTCTGGGTTCCGCCCATAGTCCAAAGATGTGCAGCTTGGATGGGGTTATGGGGATAGGGCAGGGGAGTGGGCCTGGGTAGAGTGCTCTTTCAGAAGGTCATGCAGACTTGATAGGCAAAATGGCCTCCTTCTGCACTGAATTCTGTGATTTACAAATTGGCAACAGCTCATTGATGCTTCCCGTACCAGCCTCCCTGGACAGGCGCCGGAATGTGGCGACGAGGGGCTTTTCGCAGTAACTTAATTTGAAGCCTACTTATGACAATATTTCATTTTCATTTCATGCTAATTCCACCCTTCCAGAGTCATTATTCTCCAACCACAAGATATACTCCTTTTTATTATCACATCTATTTCCAATTTACAATCGTTTTTTGTTGTACCAAAATTATTATATAATTAGATGTTTGTAAATTGAGTGTCTAGTCGCATAATTATTTTCGCTGTAGCTCTGCATCACTCTATTTCTACATTTGTTTTAACTTCTTTTCTCTTTAGGGCAGCATGGTGGCGCAGTGGGTAGCACTGCTGCCTCACGGCACCGATGTCCCAGGTTCGATCCCGGCCCTGGGTCACTGTCAGTGTGGAGTTTGCACATTCTCCCAACCCAAAAGATGTGCAGGGTAGGTGGATTGGCCACGTTAAATTGCCCCTTAATTTGAAAAAAATGAATTGGGGACTCTAAATTTATATTAAAACCTTTTCTCTTTACCCCTCCTAGTCTCTCTTCCATCCTCATGCCTCCTTTCACTTCTCAGTGCTAAGGCACTCTGCCCTCCCAATTCCCTACCCGAGCCTTTCAATACCCCTCGACCTATCTGCTGTCTTGGCTAAATTCCCTGTTAGGTAAGCCTACAGTATCCCCATGTGCCTCTCTTCACATGCCCCAATGGGCTGATCGGGAAACTCAGTGCAGCCTCATTACAAGTAACAACCTCAAGTGCCCCGTCTAACATTGACATTGCCGGGTGGTGCGACCACTGACAAACTTTCCCTCAACCTTCCTGACCTGTCTGCAGCCTCTGAGAGGGTTGATCACACCACTCTCCTCCAATGCCTTTACAGTGCCACCCAGCTGGTTGGGACTGCTCTCACCTAGTTCCACTCTAATCTAACCATAGCCAGAGAATCGTTTGCAACGGCTTCTTTTCCAGCTCCAGCACTGTTAACTCTGATGTCCTTCCAGATTCTATCCTGACCTCCTCCTATTTCCCATCTACATGCTGCCCCTTGGCCACACTGTCCAAAGGCATACTTTTCAGTTTTCACATGTATGTTGATTACACCCAACTCCTTCACTGTTACTAAATTATCAGACTGCTTAACAAACATCCAGTATTGGATGAGCAAAAATTTCATCCAATTAAATATTGGAAAGATTGAAACCATTATTTTCCACTCCCTAGCTGCTGATTCGATCCATCTCCCTAGAAACTGTCTGAGCTTAAGCCAGTCTGTTCACATATTTGGAGTCACATTTAGTCCCAGATGAGCTTCCAACCTCATTCATACCATCACTATGCCCGACAATTTCCACCTCCATAACATCACCCTTCTTCACTCCTGTCTCAGCTCATCTGCTGCTGCAACCCTCATTCATGCCTTTAGTACATCTGGACTCAACTATTTCAACACACTGCTGGCTGATCTCCCACATTCTACCCTCCTTAAACCTGAGGTCATCCAAAACTCTGCTGTGTCTCAACGCAGATGTCCCAGGTTCGATCCCGGCCCTGGGTCACTGTCCGTGGGTCAGAGTCCCACTCCCTCGTCATCCTGTCCTCATTGACTTGCATCAGCTCTCAGCCAAGCAACAACTTGGTTTTAAAGCTCTCATCCTGGTTTTCAAATCCTCCCCATGCTATGACCCTCCATATCTCAGTAATTTCCTCCAGCTCCACGATCCTCATATCTCCAATCCTCTAATTCTGACCTTTTGTGCACTTCAATTTTGATCAATCTGCTACTGCAACCCTCATTGTGCTAGCAGCGACCCAAGCCCACAGGTCTGAAAGACCCTCCCTTACATCTCTCCAACCCGCTTTCCTCCTTTTAAGACAATCCTCAAAAAACCTTCAACCAAGGTTTTGGTCATATGACCTAATATCTCCATATGTGGCTGAGTGTCTTTGTTTCATAGAATTTACAGTGTATTTTCTGGAAATACTCAGCAATTTTTGGCGGGGAGGTGGCGTGGGTTAGTTATTTAAAAAAATTTTACAAAATTTTAAAAAAGAATTTACAGTGTAGAAGGATGCCATTCGGCCCTTTGAGTCTGCACCGGCACTTGAAAAAAGCACCCTACTTAAGCCCACGCCTCCACCGTATTCCCTTAACCCCACCTAACCTTTTTTGGACAGTAAGGGCAATTTATCATGCCCAATCCACCTAATCTGCACATCTTTGAACAGTGGGAGGAAACCAGAGCACCCGGAGGAATCCCACGCACATACGGGGAGAACGTGCAGACTTCACACAGACAGTGACCCAAGCCGGGAATCGAACCTGGGACCCTGGAGCTGTGAAGCAACAATTGTAACCACTGTTTAATGAAACTCCTTGGGGCATTTCACAATGTTAAAGTTGCTATATAAATACAAGCTTGTGGTATAGCACTCCTTTTAACAGATCAAATGTCACTAAAATGATCCTAGATACAGCTCAATTAAATTGAGGCTTAGATCTTAAGTACAACAATATTTCATAAACGAGTATACCACGATAACATACGTGAACCAAAACCATGTTTAGCTAGGAAATCTATCCACAGATTAATCAGCTGACAAGCAGTAATGCAAGATGTCACCAATAAGGTGAATAAAATACTGTCACAGTTGGATTCCACTACAGCATACAAAGAGAACAAAGTTATCCGAAAACTATTTAAATTGATCTTTCGATTGAGTCAAGTTTCCATCACATTCAAACAGATAATTTTACTTTGGTCAGTAATGGTCCTGGGAAAACCCTTTGCCAAATAACTAGGAATCATTTATAAAGGTATTTTATTGAGATACAGCAAAGGGATCATTAATTCACACCAATCTCAGTTACATCTCACTGTGCTGAGGCAGAGTAGATTTTGTGGGTCAAGGTACAAGTGTGACGGTTGGAGGATTTTTGGAATACTGGCTTCTAAATATTAAGAGTTAAAAGCCTGGGGGTATAGTGCGTTTGGCTGCAATGGTCATGTTTTAAAAAGGATTTTGTTTTGTTTCCAGTAAACAGCAGGTGAAATTGACCAGAAGAATGGGATTGACTGGGGATGTCCCTGGGGAGTTAATGCTTTTGCAGCCTGCAGAGATAATATGTTCTGCAGCTTGGAGAGATTAGGTCATTGCTGGGTGGAGCTCAGAAAGGCAGAGGCTAAGTTAGTTTGGAGAAGCTTTGAGAGAGAGAGAAAGAGAGAGGAGCCGGGTTCTGATCGTCCTGTCTCTGAGTTCACAATTCTAGTAGGGTAGTTGAAAAAGAGTAATAATATTTTAAAGCAGAGCAGTCTTGTCTGAAGATAAGGAAGAGGCTGAAACAACCTAGTTGAAGCAGCTATCTGAAAATATTCAGCCAAAGGCTGAAGGGGTTCCAACCAAAGCAAAATCTGTTCTTTTTAACATATTTCATTCCAAACTTGTATAAAAGGTTACAAAATATAAACAATTTGGGGAGTAAACTCCCCGACACAAAACTATACAGTTTGTACAAATTTTTCCCTTTTTCACCCCCAACTCCCTCCTCCCCCCCGCAACGAACAGCTCCTCAAACACGGCCACGAACATCCCCCGCCTCAAAGCCCTCTGCTGAACCTTAAATTCGTACTTGACATTTCCAGCCGAAGAAAGTCATACAAGTCCCCCAGCCTCGATGCCACCCCGGCGGCGTTGCTGACCACCATTCCAACAGAATTTTTCGCCGGGCAATCAGCCTTCCTCCCCTCCATCAGCTCCGGCTTCTCCGATATCCCGAATATCGCCACCGAAGAGCCTGGTTCAACCTCCTCCCCCACTACCCTTGTTAGCACGGTGGACACTTCCGCCCAGAATCTTTCCAATTTTTCGCGCCCCAGAACATATGTGCATGATTAACTGGTCCCGGCTCACACTTCTCATACTCATCTACCAATCCCTAGAAGAATGCACTCATTCTTCACTGAGTCATATGTACCCTGTGTACGACCTTGAACTGCATCAGCTCATCCTTGCGCACGAGGTCGCATTCACCCTTCGTAGCGCCTCACTCTAAACGCTCCAGTTTAGCTCCCCCTCCCACTTCTCCTTAACCTTCACCACCTGCTCTCCCAGCCACCCATCTGATCCTGCCCTCCCCTTCCATATCCGGAAGCAGCAGTCGCTTCAACAGTGTGTACCTTGGCAACCTGGGGAACTCTTTCCAAACCTTCCGCGCTAAGTCCCTTACACATGAAGGTACCTAAACTCACTTCCTCTGGGAAGCTGCACCCTCTCGTTCAGTTCCTCTATACTGACAAACCCCTCTTCCAGGTACAGATGCCTCACCTTAGCCAGACCCACTTCTCTCCACTTCCTATACACACCATCTATCACCCCCAGCTCGAAACCGTGGTTTCCGTTCAGCAGCGCCAGCACCGACAACCCTTCTATCCAGAAGTACCTCCTTAGCTTGTTCCAGACCTTCAAAGTGGACTTCACCACCGGGCTCTTCACGTATTTCCTTGGCTCCATTGGCAATGCCACCATCATGATAGCCCTCAAGCTGCACCCCCTACAGAATTCTTCCTCAATCCTAACCCATTCTGCCCCCTCTCCTTCCCACCACCGCCTCACCTTCTTCACGTTCACCGCCCAGTAATAGTGTAGCAGGCAGCCCTCCCTTCTGCCTCTGTCTCTGTAACAGGGTCCTCTTAAACCCTTGGGACCATCCCTGCCCATACAAAATCTGAGGTAATCATACCCAAACTTCGAAAGGAGGCCTTCTGTACAAAGATTGGAAGTGTCTGGAATATGAACAGGAACCTCAGCAGAATATTAATCTTCACCCCTTGGATGCTCCCTGCCAGGGTCAGGTGCAATGTGTCTAACCTCTTCAGATCCTCCCTAACCTCCTCCACCAGCTTTGTTAGATTCCATTCATCGCCCATTCCCTCGCCACCTGAATCCTCAAGTACCAAACCTGTCTCTGGACACCTTGAATGGCAAGGCTCCCAAGTTGGCTTGCTGACCCAACACGTTCACCAGGAACACTCCTCCTTTCCCTACATTTAGTTTATTTGCCGAGAACGGCCAAAACTTTCCCAACAGGCCCATGATCCTCTCCATGCTCTCCAGCGGGTCTGAAACATACAATAGTAGGCTATCCGCGTATAGCGACACCCGGTGCTCCCTACACCCAACGTAATCCCTTGCCACTCTGTCGACTCCCTAAGAGCCATTGCCAGAGGCTCTATCACTAGCGCAAACAACAGTGGCGACAGCGGGCACCCTTGCCTTGTTCCCCTGTGCAGTTCAAAGTTTCATGAGCCCATGTCGTTGGTCCGCACACTCTCATTCGGTGCCACAAATAACAGGCGCAACCATTCCACAAACTTCGGCCCAAACCCGAACTTTCTCAAGACCTCAAACAGGTACCGCCACTCCACCTGGTCAAATGCCTTCTCCACGTCCATGGACACCACTACCTCCGGTACCTGAGCTCTTGACGGGGTCATGATCATTTTTAACAGTCTCCTTATGTTACTAGAAAGCTGCCTGCCCTTTATGAAATCTGTCTGGTCCTCCGCAACCACCTCCAGGACACATCCTTTCAGCTACCAACTTAGGCAGCACTTTCACATCCGTATTTAACAGGAAATGGGCCTACACGACACACATTCCAACGGGTCTTTCCCCTTCTTTGGTATGAATGTAATCGTTGTCTGCGTCATCGTCTCCGGCGGCTCCCCCTTCTCCAACGCCTCATTAAACACCCACAAGAGATATGGCTCCATCACGAATGCCTTATAGAATTCCGGCAGGTAACCATCGGACCCCGGGGCCTTCCCTGGACTTCATGCCCCTTATACGGTTCAATACCTCCCTAGGGCTCCTCTAGCGCCTGCCTCTTCTCTTCCTCCAACTGTGGAAACTCCAGTTCGTCCAGAAACCGTCCCTTGTCCCCCTCTGCACCTCCCGGGTCCACCCTGTACAACTTCTTATAATAATCCCTAAATGCCTCATTCATCTTGCCCGGCTCCGACACCACATCCTCTGTCCCAGCCCGTATCTTCAATATTTCCTTAGACGTGGCCTGCCTTCGTAACTAATACGCTAACATTCGACTTGCCTTCTCCCCGTATTCGTACTACACCCGCTTGCCCTACGCAGCTGTCCTACCGCCCTCCCCGTCGTCAATCTATCGAATTGCCCCTGCAATTTTTTCCTCGTCAGACCCTCCGTGGTGGGTGCCCTCGAATACTCCCCATCTACCTCCACTATCTCGTTCATTAACCGCTCATACTCCTCCCTCCTTTCCCTATCTGTACGTGTCTTGAACGAGTGAATCTCCCCCCGGACCACTGCTTTTAGTGCTTCCCAAATGTGGCCGCCGACGCCTCCCCATTTTCGTCCAATTCTACATAATCTTTAATCACAGACCGCACTTTAGCGCAAAACCCTCTATCTGTCAACAACCCCGAATTGAGCCTCCAACCCTGCCTCTGCTCCCGTTCCGGTCCAAGCCCAATCTCCAGCCAAAGGCGCACGTGGTCTGAGATTACTATCCCTGCGTACTCTGCCCCCTCCACCCCAATCCATCCCGGCTCACCATAAAATAGTTGATTCTTGAATACACCCTATAAACATGAGAAAAAGGAATACTCCCTTCCACCTGGGTTTCTGAAGCACCACGAGTCCACCATACCCATCTTTTCCATAAACCTTTGCCATTCATATCCTACCCATTGATCTGTGGCTCGATCCATCTACCCTCGGCTCTAGCACAGAATTAAAATCTTCTCCCATAATCAACTGGTGCATGGCCAAGTCCTGGATCGTTGCCAGCAACCCCTTCATGAAACCTACATCGTCCCAATTAGGTACAGAGACATTCACCTGTACCACAGACATCCCATAAAACCATAAGACATAGGAGCAGGATTAGGCCACTCGGCCCATTGTGTTTGCTCCACCATTCAATCATGGTTGATACTTTTCTCATACCCATTATCCGGCCTTCTCCCCAGAACCCCTTAGTAATCATCTATCTATCTCTGTTGAGCTGCTCGCAGAAAAATACTTTTCACTGTACCTCGGTACACGTGACAATAAACAAATCTAAATCCAGTCTTAAAGACGCTCAGTGATTTGGCCTCCACAGCCTTCCACGGCAAAGATTTCCACAGAATCACCATCCTCTGGCTGAAGAAATTCCCCCTCATCTCTGTTTTAAAGGATCGTCCCTTTAGTCTGAGATGGTGTCTTCTGGTTCTAGTTTATCCTACAAGTGGAAACATCCTCTCCACGTCCACGCTATCCAGGCCTCGCAGTATCCTGTAAGTTTCAATAAGATCCCCCGTGATCCTTCTAAACCCAAAGAGTACAGGCCCAGAGGTTCTCAACCGTTCCTCATATGACAAGCTCTTCATTCCAGGGATCATTCTTGTGAACCTCCTCTGGACCCTTTCCAAGGCCAGCACATCCTTCCTTAGATACGGGGCCAAAAACTGCACTCAATACTCCAAATGGGGTCTGACCAGAGTCTTATACAGCCTCAGATGTACATCCCTGGTCTTGTATTCTAGCCCTCTCAACATGAATGCTAACATTACATTTGACTTCTTAACTGCCGACTTAACCTGCACATTAACCTTAAGATAATCTTGAACGGCTCCCATGTTCCTTTGCGCTTCTGATTTCCTAAACATTTTCCCATTTAGAAAACAGTTTATGCCTCCATTCTTCCTTCCAAATTGCATAACCTCACACTTTTCCACATTGTATTCCATCTGCCTCTTCTTTGCCCACTCTCCTAGCCTGTCCAAGTCCTTCTGCAGCCCCCCTGCTTCCTCAATACTACCTATCCCTCTACAGATTTGTGTATCATCTGCAAACATAGCAACAGTGTATTCAGTTCTTTCTTCAAGATCATTAATGCATATTATGAAAAAGTTGTGGTCACAGTTCCGACCCCTGAGGCACACCACTAGTCACTGGCTGCCATCCTGAAAAGACCCCTTTATGCCCACTCTCTGCCTTCTGCCAGTCAGCCTACCCTCTATCCATGCCAGGATCTTGCCCAACATCATGGGCTCTTAACTTATTTAACAGTCGGGCAGCACGGTGGCACAGTGGTAGCACTGCAGTCTCACAGTGCCAAGGTCCCAGGTTCGACCCTGGCTCTGGGTCACTGTCCGTGTGGAGTTTGCACATTCTCCCCGTGTTTGCGTGGGTTTCGCCCCCACAACCCAAAGATGTGCAAGGTAGGTGGATTGAACACGCTGAATGGCCCCTTAATTGGAAAAATTGAATTGGGTATTCTAAAATTTTATTTTAATTTATTTAACAGTCTCCTGTGCGGCACCTTGTCAAAGGCCTTCTGGAAATCTAAATAAATCATGTCCACTGGTTCTCCTTTGTCTAACTTCATTGTTACCTCCTCAAAGAACTCTAACAGATTTGTCAGACACGACCTCCCTTTGACAAAGCAGTGCTGACTCAGTCCTATTTTATCAAGCACTTCCAAGTACTCCGTGATCTCATCTTTAATAATGGACTCTAAAATCTTACCAATGACCGAAGTCAGGCCAACCAGCCGAGAATCTCCCGTCTTCTGCCTCCCTCCCTTCTTAAACAACGGTATTACATTAGCCACTTTCCAGTCCTCACTACCAATGCCTCCACAATCTCCTCAGCTATCTCTTTTAGAACCCTGGGGTGTAGTCCATCTGGTCCAGATGATTTTGACCTTTCAGTTTCCTCAGAACCTTCTCCTTAGTGATGGCTACTACTCACCTCTGCACCCCCGATTCTCCTGGAGCTGCGGCATCCCATTGGTGTCTTCCACTGTGAAGACTGGTGCAAAGTAACTATTCAGTTCCTCTGCCATTTCTTTGTTTCTTATTATTACTTTTCCAGCCACATTTTCCAGTGGTCCAATGTCTATTTTTGCCTCTCTCTTACCTTTTATATATTGAAAAACATTCTTCCTATCTTCTTTTATATTACTAGCTTGTTTGTACTTTTCATCTCCCCCTCCTTATTGCTTTTTTAGTTGTCCTCTGCTCGCTTTTAAAGGCTTCCCAATTCTCTGACTCCCCACTAATCTTCGCCACTTTGTATGCTTTTTCTTTTGTTTTTATGCTGTCCTTGACCTCCTTCGTCAGACATCGATGCCTTATTCCCCCCCCCCTTACCATGTTTCCACCTCCTTGGGATGAATTTCTGTTGTGCCTCCCAAATAACCCCAAAAACTCCTGCCATTGCTGTTCCACTGTCTTCCCTGCTAGGCTTCTTTTCCAATCACCTCTGGCCAGCTCCTCCCTCATGTTTTTGTAGTTACCCTTATTTAATTGTAATACCGTTACATCTGATTCCAGCTTCTCCCTCTCAAACTGCAGGGTAAATTCTATCATATTGTGGTCACTGCTCCCTCAGGGTTCCTTCACCCTAATTTCCCTACTCAAGTCTGCCTCATTACACATCAGCAAATCCAGAATTGCCTGTTCCCTAGTAGGCTCCGTCACAGCTGCTCCAAAAAACATCTCTTAGACATTCCACAAATTCCTTTTCTTGGGATCCACTACCAACCTGATTTTACCAGTTTCATCTGCATATTGAAGTCCCCCATGATTATTGTAATATTGCCTTTTTTATATGCCTTTTCTTCTTTTTTAAAATATTTTTATTCTCCTCCTTTTTCACATTTTCTCCCGCATTTACACCCAACAATAAACAATAATCAGCAAGATATGCCAATCTCCATAACAATAACAACGATCCCATCCACTTTTATATGCCTTTTCTATCAACTGTTCCATCTGGGGCTTTCCAATCGCACAGACCCTTCCCCCCTCCGCCATCTTTCCACTAGCTGCTGCGCCACATGTCTCTTCCAACTCCTTAGCCAGATCTTTCACCTTCTTCTGCCAGGTTTGGTAACCAGCAGGCATGCCACTCCCAAGGGAACTTCTCTTCTAACCTTCAGTTACTTTCCCATCAAAGCTACACCCGTTTTGGGGTGAAAAGAGCTCTTTTCTATGCCTTCAAGCAGGAGCTGCCCTGTGTGCGACCACTCACACATGGTTGCCATTGGAAGGCCCAAATCTGTTTAATAAAGCAAGTATTACCCTATGGCCTACTTTTCAGCTGGATTAAGAGCTACATGTTTCTTTTCTTGTCGTTTAATGGGAAATTGTATAGTTGTGTTAAGGGGCAATCCGGGTGTGAAGTTAAATTTTCAATATTGTATTCAGGATAAAGTTTTGTTTTAGAAATACCAAAGCCCTATTTTTAAATGTGATCATTCCAGGAGTGAATCATTCTTTCCGCACATGAAATAAACTAAAATATTTGGATTTTGGTCCAGTGTCCTTGCCACTGTTGGGGTCAGGTCTTGGATCGTAATAATAAGCCAAAACACAAATTCTGATTATACAAGATTAATCAATCAAACTTGGATGGCACAGATTCCTTCAGTGTTCCAGAGTTTTCTTTCTGGGGACAGGGGATGGTAAACAGGGAGGCAGGAGAAAAGAAAGCACAATTCAACAATGTGCTAGCTCTTTACTTCTATTCAGTAACCTGACTTGGTGGTACATGCACAAACATGATTGAGATCTGCCATGAATTCCCTCCACAACTAATGAGACTGTGTTCCAAAGTCACTGGTGAAATCAACTGGGATATTCAGTGGCTGGTGGTCAGTACTATACCCAGTATGAGTAACTGGTTTCAGAACAGAAAAGGAAAGAACAAGGAAATTCAACGATGGGAGAAGCCAAAGACAAAAAAAGTCTAGAAATTGTATGTCACAAGGAATGATCTTAGAACCAGAGGGTGGTGAACTCATTGCCGCAGACAGCTGTGGAGGCCAAGTTACTGAGTGTCTTTAAGACAGAGATAGATAGGTTCTTGATTAATAAGGGGATCACGGGTTATCGGAAGAAGGCAGTAGAATCAGAAGGGGATCAGAAACATATCAGCTATGATTGAATGACGGAGCAGAATCGATGGGTCAAATGGCCTAATTCTGCTCATATGTCTTATGGTCTTATCTAATTTATAGCACCTTTTAGTATCTGTAGTGAATGCCAATGCTTCTAGGTCACTTCAAACAGGTGGAATTATTAGACTTCAAGTGTGCAAAAACATTAGTGTTACCTTTATTTGTTTCGTATTACCATCAAGACTTTGGACCAATACATTTGTATCAAACCACCAAAGTGACCTCAACATATCTGCATTCAATGCAGTTAGACAACATCATACAGGATGAAGTCTATGCTAACAACAGATCATCACCTTGGCTGAATTATATACATGTGAATTGAAGCAAATTATTTTCCAATGTGATCCCATTTTAACTCACTTTGAGGGCAATTAGGGATGGGAAAAGGGCTCAGATGAGGGGAGCAGAGGCATGGCAGCTAAATGTGCAGATGTCACAAAGATGGGTAGAAAGATATGTTGTGAAGTGGGCAGAAGGAGGTTGCAGATGGCTTGAGTGAGCAAAAGTCTGGCACAGTATAATATGAGAAAACGTGAAGTCGTTGGCTTTGGCAGGGAGAACAAAACGGCAGAGTATGATTTGACTGGAGAACGGCTCCAGAATTCCAAAGTGCAGAATAATTTACACGTTTTCTAGTGCATGAGTCACAGAACGTTAATATGCAGGTAGAGCAAGTAATTAAGAAGGCTAAAGAAATGTTATCCTTTATTAGGAGATGAATTGAAAATAAAAGCAAAGAAGTTGTGCTTCAGTTATACAGGGGTATTGGTGAGACCAATACGGAGTGCAGTTTTGGTCTCCTTATTTAAGGAAGGATGTAAATGCGGTGGAGGTGGTTCAGCGGAGATTTCCTAGACTAATACTTGGAATGAGTGGGTTGTTTTATGAGGAAAGGTTAGTCAGGCTGGCCTCGGTTCACTGGAGTTTAGAAGAGTCAGGGTGACTTGACTGAAATATACAAGATCCTGAACGGTCTGGACAAGCTGGATGTTGCCTCGTATAAGTGAGTCAAGAACTAGGGGGCACTGTTTTAAAACTAAGCAGTCGCCCTTTTAGGACAAGAGATGGGGAGAAAATTGTTGTGCAACTTTGGAACACATTGCCTCAAAAGACAGTTGAAGATTTTTAAGGCGGTGGTAATAGTTGCTTGTTAGGCAAGGGAATCTAGTTATCGGGGGTAGATGGAATTGTGGAAGGAATTTAGAAGCAGAAACAGAGCAGCCACAGTCTTATTGAACGATGAGCAGGCTTGTAGGGCCGAATGGCTTACTTCTGCTCTTATTTCGTATGCCGAATTTGCCCGCAAAGCCCACATCCCATGAAGGAATATACAAATAAAACCCTTCAAAATTAACTTGGCCCAAGACACTAGCAAAAACAAAACAGCAATAAAGCATCTTAGTAATATTCAGTATCATAGAAGTTTGTAGCTTATAGAACATAGAAATCATCGTATAGAAATGGTGGCACGATAGCACAGTGTTTAGCACCACTACCTCAGCGGCAGGTACCCGGGTTCGATTCCGACCTCGGGTAACTGTCTGTGTGGAGTTTGCACATTCTCCCCATGTCTGCATGGGTTTCCTCCGGGTGCTCTGGTTTCCTCCCATAGTTCAAAGATGTGCAGGTTAGGTGGATTGGTGATGCTAAATTGCCCCTTAAGGTGGGGTTACAGGGCGGGGGGTTGGGCCTAGGTAGGGTGGTCTTTTGAAGTGTCCGTACAGACTCGATGGGCACTATAGGGATTCTATGATATGAAAGTACATAGTAAAAATGTTATTTTATATACTAATATAGATTTCAGTCTATATTCCCCGGTGTCAAAATACTCAGTGAAGTCCTCTCCATACTGGCCCCTCATATAGATAGTAAGCAGCACACAGGTGCATCTCTTCCATGCCCACTCCCCACCCTCCTGCTCTCCCCCACCCTTTCGACCTCCACCACCCCACTCCCCAGCTCAGACACGTTGCCAGCAGAAGAGCATGCCTTCCTAGTGGAATGAGTGAGAGCTTCCCTCTAGCTCCTGGCCTTACTATTGGCAAAGGTCTTCTGGCATTTGAATCCCGACTTTGGCGCAGCATTTGAAGGGGTGGCAGTAGCTCAGGGGATGCAGAGGTGGGTGTGTGGTGGTGAGGTGGTTGGCCATGCTAAATTGGGGGCACGGCAGCACAGTGGTTACCACCATTGCTTCACAGCTCCAGGTTCCCAGCTTGGGTCACTATCTGAGCGGAGTTTGCACTTCTCTCAGTGTCTGCGTGGGTTTTCTCCGGGTGCTCCGGTTTCCTCCCACAGTCCAAAGGTGTGCAGGTTAGGTGGATTGGTCATGATAAATTGCCCTTGGTGTCCAAAAACGTTGGGTTGGGTGGGGTTACTGGAATAGGGTGGAGGTGTGGGCTTGGATAGAGTGCTCCTTCCAAGGGCCTGTGCAGACTCGATAGGCTGAATGGTCTCTTTCTGCACTGTAAATTGCCCCTTAGTGTCCAAAGACGTGTCGGTTAGGTTTTTAAAAAAAATATTTTTTTATTCTCCTCCTTTTTCATTTTCTCCCAAATTTACACCCAATAAACAATAATCAGTAACGAATGTAATGTCAATCCCCATATCAATAACAATGATCACATCCTCCCACCAAACCCCCAAACATTAGCCCGCATGTTAACATAAACAAATGACAAAGAGGAATAAGGAATCACCCATAGTCATCATCAACACATACAGTCCCCCTCCCCAAACCCTCACAAGTCCCAACCCCCAAATGTTCGATGTGATCCAATTCTCGAAAGTGCATAATGAATAACGCCCGTGAATTGTAGAACCCTTCCATCCTTCCCCTCAATTCAAATTTGACCTTTTCAAGCGTTAAGAATTCCAGCAGGTCCCCCCGCCATGCCAGGGCACAGGGTGGAGAGGTCGATAGCCACCCTAACAGGATCCGCCTTCGGGCGATCAATAAGGCAAAGGCTACGACATCTGCCTCCGCGCCTGTTTTCAACCCCGGCTGGACCAACACCCCGAATATGGTCTCCCGAGGGCCCGGGTCCAGTTTCACGTGCACCATTTTAGAGATTACCCTAAACATCTCTTTCCAGTAATCCTCCAGCTTTGGACAGGAGCAAAACATATGAACGTGGTTTGCAGGGCCCCCCCAGCAACGTTCACATACATCGTCCACCCGCTCAAAGAGACGGCTCATCCTCGCCCTTGTAAGGTGTGCTCTATACTCCACCTTCAGCTGTATCAGCCCCAACCTCGCACACGAGGTGGAGGCGTTCACCCTCCGGAGCACCTCACACCAGGATTCCTCCTCTCCCAACTCCTCCTCCCACTTTGCCTTAATCCCTTTTAGCGGCGCCTTCTCCTCCTCCAAAATAGCCCGTTACTACCCCCTTCTCCAGGCACCCTGCCGTCAGCACTTCCTCCTGCAATGTGGAAGCCGGCTCTACTGGGAAGCTCTGTATCTCCTTTCTGGCAAAGTCTCGAACCTGCATGTATCTCAATATTTCTCCCTGCTCCAGCCCATACTTCGCTCCCAGCTCCTTCAATCCTGCAAAACGACCCCCAAGAAATAAATCTTTGTGTCCTAATTCCTTTCTCCTCCCATCTCTGAAAATTTCCATCCCACTTCCCTGGCTCAAATCTATGGTTCCCCCGAATCGGCATTTCCCTTGCCTCTGCCCCAACCCGAAATGCTGTTGAAATTGCCTCCAAATTCTCAACGAAGCTATTACTACTGGACTCTCCCGAGTATCTCCCCGGGGCCGTCGGGAGCGGCGCTGTCGCTAGCGCTTTCAATCCTGACCCCCTACCTAAACTCTCATCCATTCTGACCCATGGGGAGTCAACCCCTCTGACCCAGCTCCGTACCTTCTCCACATTCGCCGTCCAGTAATAATACATCAGGTTCGGAAGACCCAAACCGCCTGCCTTCCTCTCTGTAGTAGCACCTTTTTAATTTTGGCCACCTTCCCTCCCCATATGAACGAGATAATCATCTCTTCAATCTCTCTTAAAAATGCCTGTGGCAGGAAAATCGGCAGGCATTGAAAATAAACAGTAATCGCAGCAGCACATTCATTTTAACCTCCTGTACGCGACCCGCCAGTGACAGAGGGAGACCACTCCACCTTGCTAGATCAGGTTTCACCTTCCCAACCAAACTAGAAATGTTGTACTGACGGAGCCCCTCCCCCAATCTCGAGCAACCTGCACCCCCAGGTACCTAAAGTGAGTCCATGCCTTACGGAATGGCAACCCCTCTATTCCTGCCCCCACCCCTGGCCGAAACACCACAAAATACTCACTCTCGTCTAGATTTAATTTGTACCCTGAGAAAGACTCAAACATCCGAAGCAGCTCCAGTATTTCCCCTATTGACACACTTGGTTCCGACACAATAACAAGTCATCGGCATATAACGACACCCTATGGTCTACCCTCGCACCCCCACCCCGCACTTCCATACCCCCGAACTTCTTAATGCGATGGCCAATGGCTCAATCGCGAGTGCAAACAGCAGGGGGGACAGAGGACATCCCGGCATAGTCCCACGGTGGAGAGGAAAGTATTCTGAGCTGATGTTATTTGTGCAGACACTGGCCCTCGGCTCCTTATATAATAGCTTTACCCAGTCCACAAATCTGGGTCCAATTCCTAACTGCTCTAGAACTGCCATCAAGTACCCCCATTCTACCCGGTCAAACGCTTTCTCGGCATCCAATGCCATAACCACCTGTTTCCTTCCCCTCCGCCGGTACCATAACCACGTTCAATATCCTCCTAATGTTCGAAAAGAGCTGCCTTTCTCTCACAAACCCCGTCTGATCTTCACCTATCACCTTCGGGAGGCACTCCTGCAGCCTACCTGCCAGTACTTCCGCCAATATCTTTGCGTCCATGTTTAAAAGTGATATGGACCTATACGACCCACACTCCGTCAGATCCTTATCGTTCTTACGTAACAGGGAAATCGATGCCTGCCCCAAAGTTTGTGGTAACACCCCCTTCCCTATCGCCTCCTCAAACATGCCCACCATCAGCGGTGGCAGCTTATTTTTGAATTTGTTTTAGAACATTCCACCGGAAACCCATCCGGCCCTGCCACCTTCCCTGACTGCATCCTTCCTGCTCCACTATCGCCCCCTCTAATGTAGCCCTGTCCCTCTCCCCTAACCTCAGGTACTCCAGCCCATCTAGAAATTCCTGCATCTTCCAGCCTCCCCCAGGTGGCTCTGACCTGTACAACCTCTCATAGAATTCCTTAAAGACCTTGTTAATTTGATCTGGAGCTACCACCAACTTCTCTGCCCTGTCCCGCACCTGGAAAATTTCCCTTGCCGCAGCCTCCCTACGGAGCTGACCCGCCAACATATGGCCCGCCTTCTCTCCTTGCTCGTAAACTGCCCCCCTTGCTCGCCTCAATTGGCGTATCGCCTTCCTGGTAGATAGTCGGTCAAAGCCCGTCTGGAGTTCCTTCCTCTTTTCCAACTGCGCTGGGTCCCTATCTTCTACATACCTCCTATCAACCTCCAGCATCTCATCTATTAACCTCTGACATTCCAACCTCTCCTCTTTGTCTAGCCTAGCCTTGAATGAGATCACCTCAACCCTCACCACCGCCATTAAAGCCTCCCAGACAACTGCCTTTGACACCTCACCCTTGCAGTGAAAATCTTCATATTCCTCGATAACTTTTTCAATTTTGTCACAGAACCCTTGGTCCCCCAACAGTCCCACATCTAACTTCCACCCTGATCTCTATACCATCCCCATCTCCAGTACCATATCCACCCAATGCGGAGCATGATCTGATATTGCAATTGCCGAGTACTCCGACCTTTTAACCCCAGCCAGCAGCGCCTTCCCCACCATGCAAAGGTCAATCCGCATGTACACTTTATGGACCGCTGAGAAAATAGAGTACTCCCGCTCCCTCGGGTGCAGAAACCTCCAAGGGTCCACCCCTCCCATTTACACCTTTAGCCCAGCCGGTGCCTTCTCCCCGACGGGACTAGCGGGCGCAGCCGTGACCTGTCGAATTTTTGCTCCTGCACCAAGTTCCAGTCCCCTTCCACTATCAGTTTGTGTGTCCAATCGGAGATGGCCCCACACACCTTCTTCGCAAATCCCACATCGTCCCAATTGGGACCATATACACTTACCAGCGCCACTAGCCTCCCCTCCGGCGCCCCTGTCACAATCACATATCTACCCCCTTGATCTGCCACCACCTTCTCCATCTGGAAGCATACTCTTTTGCTGACCATTACCGCTACCCCTCGAGCCCTTCCTTCAAATCCAGAGTGAAACACCTGACTAACTCAGCCCTTTTCAAGTCTCACCTGGTCCTTCACCCTCAAGTGAGTCTACTGCAGCATTGCTACATCGGCTTTCAAACTTTTAAGATGCGCCAGCACCCTTGACCTGTGGACTGGGCCTCCCTCATGTTCCACGTGACTAACCTAACTGAGGGTCTCTCACCCCCCTGCTTCTTATCCACCATCATCATACCACCAGGCCCTGCCCTATGAGCCTGACCCGTCCCTTTCCATTATTATCAAACCCCCTCCCCCTCTCCCAGAATTTTTTCCTGTCCACTTGAGAGAACAGAAAGCACCTGTTTAACCAGTTATCTGAATAAACGGCATCTATGGGAGGGCAGCACTCCCACATCCTTCGACTCAGGTGAAAGCACTGCCAATTGAGCCACAGCTGACATCTCCATGAGTCCCTTTGTCATGAACTAGATTAATATTCATCCAAACATCCTGAACCACTCCAATTTCTTTTGGATTTTTCCTGCTGTTTTTTTTTTTTAATGGTTCCCATATCTATGCCATTCCTTTCAGTCAGGAGGAACGACCAGTAAACAACGTACATCGTGATTTGAAATGGTAGCATAAAATCTTGAGGTTAACATGTAGAATTTAGTTTAAAATTTACATGCTCTTGAAATGCAAGCAGAATGCTTTTACCCAAAGGAAAGAAACAGATCTAGCATTACAAAGTCCTACATACATTCCAACATTGCCAACTTTCAATCATTAAAATGCAAAGTTGAACTCAGTTTTGGATACTGAACTAAAGATTATGCTGAAGCATAAACATTTAAGGATAATTGCCTTTGGCATCATATTACTTTCAGGAAAGCAACCATGACTCTCAAAGACCACCCTGGAACCTTAAGACAAGAATCCTGTTAGAATGGTTATAATCACTAAACATTCTCTGTAGTATGTCCCAAATGGCTTACAATGAAATGGTTCATAGGGTTTCTTCCTCTCCCCCACCCTCAGCAAATTCCCAGAAAACACAACAGAAACTTTAGCTTTTTGAAGGTTTGCCAGAACTTGACTTTCCAGCCAACACGAGCAGCAGCAGCCTGACAAATACCCGAATACTCTGGAAACCGTTCAGCATGACTCTTCCAGGACTACAGTACTGTTGCTAAAATATGTTCAATATTGTCATCCATTTTCCCAGCTCTAACTTACAACAGTTGGCAACAGCACAAGAAACCATGTACCCAAAATTATAATTTGAGAGAGGCATCAACGAACCCCAGTAGCTCCGGGTAGTTTCCAAAATGTGACAATGACAATCAACACAGCATGACTTGACAGTTGGCGGTTTCCTTTAGGTTTTTAATATTTTCAATTTTCAGACCCAAGTGCTGTCAGGCAAAACTAACTGGCAGCTGGTTGCATAATGGAAACAAGCATAAACTGTACTTTGGAAGCTACAAAAGCACGTTGTGTGCTCAAAGGTTGTACTCCGATAAAGACTGGCAGAGCACTCACTCCCTGCATACAAAAAAGTAAAATCACATTCTGTTTGATGTATATTTCAGATAAAATGTCCCCCATTTTTCCTATCACCACCACTTGCCAGCTCAGTTCCTCCCTCATCTGGAAAGACTGCAGACCAAAGAAAGTAAGCTTTTGTAACAGTTACAAAAAGAGCATGCACAAGAAGGCCCGATGAAAATTTTAATCAAACCGTTATACTTTCAGATGCAAATCAGATTTTACATGCATGTATTTATACATTTCCCTTTTAGAAAGGAATCTAAGAATTTCAAAAGCTACCATTTTCTCCCAAGTTAAAAAAAACTATTATGGAATATGTATGCAACTGTGACTTCCAGTAATAATAACATGACTCAAAATGTTCACATAAATTAGCACTGGCGCTGAGGCCCCAGGTACGAATCCTGGTCCTGGTTCGTGTGCAGTTTACACATTCTCCCCATGTCTCCCCACAACCCAAAGATCTGCTGGTTAGGTGGATTGGCCATGCTAAATTGCCCCTTAATTGGAAAAATAAAAATAATTGGCTACTCTAAAATTTAAAAAAATGTTCACATAAAATCTAATGCAGTACATTGCTGCCTCACGGCACGAAGGGCACGGGTTTGATCCCGGCCCCAGGTCACGTCCGTGTGGAGTTTTCACATCCTCCTCGTGTTTGCATGGGTCTCACCCCCACAACTCTAAAAAGATGTGCAGGGCAGGTGAATTGGCCATATCTTTTTATTAAAACAGTAAAAAATATATATATACACAGCCAGACGGTACAAACACTAATTTTGCATTGGAGACCCTCACCTCAGTACCAACATACAGGGAGGGAGGGTAGGATACTCTGATTATTAAAACAGTTCACAACACAGTTGTACAAAAACCAACGGCACCAGCACTAAACTTTGCGCTGGAGAGACCAGATACCCTCGCCTCTGTACCAACAGAAGAGAAGGGGGGGGGTAAATCGGGGTGTTGGTGGAGGGGGTTCACAATTGCTTCACAGCTCCAGGGTCCCAGGTTCGATTCCGGCTTGGGTCACTGCCTGTGTGGAGTCTGCACATCCTCCCCGTGTGTGCAAGTGATGATCCGCAAGTGGGTTATGGAGGGAGAGGGGGCGGCATGGAAGAGGATGGAGATGGCGTCCTGGAAAGGAACGAGCTTGGGGGTGTTGGTGACGGCACCGCTCCCGTTCTCGCCATCAAAGTATACCACAAGCCCGGTGGTGGCGGCAACGTTAAGGATCTGGGGCCAGTGGAGACGGCACAGGGGTGCAGTGGGAGCCTTGGTGTGGTCCCCGATCAGGGGTAACCACCGGTTTGTCCCGGGGAAGGTGGACGGGGGGGTTCCAGGGCTGGCATCGGGCGGGGATTAGAAGAATGGGGGACCTGTTCATTGACGGGACACTTGCGAGCCTAGGGGCACTGGAGGAGAAGTTTGAGCTACCCCCGGGAAATGCATTTAGATATATGCAGGTGAGGGCTTTTGTGAGGCGACAGGTCAGGGAATTCCCGTTGCTCCCGGCACAAGAAATTCAAGACAGGGTGATCTCGGGTGTATGGGTCGGGGAGGGCAAGGTTTCGGCAATACACCAAGAGATGAAAGAAGAGGGGGAAGCCCTAACAGAAGAGTTGAAGGGTAAATGGGAGGAGGAGCTGGGGGAGGAGATCGAGGAAGGTTTGTGGGCTGAGGCTCTGGGTAGGGTTAATTCCTCCTCCTCCTCCTCATGTGCCAGGCTCAGCCTGATACAATTTAAGGTGGTTCACAGAGCGCACTTGACGGGGGTGAAGTTGAGTAGGTTCTTTGGGGTAGAGGACAGATGTGGAAGATGTTCAGGGAGTCCGGCGAACCATGTTCACATGTTTTGGTCATGCCCGGCACTGGAGGGGTTCTGGAGAGGAGTGGCGGGAGCAATATCTCAGGTGGTGAAAGTCCGGGTCAAGCCAAGCTAGGGGCTAGCAATATTCGGAGTAGTGGATGAGCCGGGAGCGCAGGAGGCGAAAGAGGCCAGAATTCTGGCCTTTGCGTCCCTAGTAGCCCGGCGAAGGATCTTGCTATTGTGGAAGGAGCCTGGAGGCCTGGATAAACGACATGGCTGGGTTCATAAAGCTGGAGAGGATTAAGTTTGCCTTGAGAGGGTCTGCGCATGGGTTCTACAGGCAGTGGCAACCGTTCCTAGACTACCTCGCGGAGCGTTAGAGGAAGGTCGGTCAGCACAGCAGCAACCGTGGGGGTGGGGGGAGGAGAGATTGTTTGAGGGGATGGAGGAGCAGGAGATAACATGGAGGGTGAGGGAAACTGGCACGTGCGGGTGAGAGCCAGTGTATCAAGCTATGTAAATATACAATTTTGCCATGTATATATCTTGCTCAGTTTGATTTTGTGTTAATTTGTTACCGGGGGGGGGGGGGGTTATTGTTTGTAAGGGGGAAAAAATTGCGTTGTTAAAATTTTTTAATAAATATTTTTTTTTTTTAAATTAAGTCTCAACCTTCTATATGCCATTAAATGAGTCACTTGCAAGCCTTGTTTATTTCAATCCTGCACAACCGGTTCTATCATGTCTCTTACAGCCTCAACACTACTTAATATTGCTGCTGCTCTTGTTTCCTTCTTCTAATCATATTCTTAGTCACCATCTCCAAATTTAAACAGAATCATCCAATGCTAAAGATGCAATAAGATAGGTCTTATTTTAATATCAAATGTTTTCCACGTAACTTTTAAAGTACCCAAGTCGGCTCAAGTCTAGAAACAATTCTCTTGTAGCTGGGGAGGTTCATCTAGTGCTTAAAGCATACAAAACATAAATCAATCAATCTGACAAACAACCCTTTTCTCACTCCAAGTCTCCATTACGGCCATCTCCCAACACTTTTGCACATATTGCAAAAGGTTACTCTTGTAAGCAGATCCATGTCTCTTATGTACATCATGTACAGAATATAGCACACTCAAGTGCTATCAACCAAAAGCAAAATACTACAAATGCTGACAATTTGAAATTTAAAACAAAATGCTGGCAATACTCAGCAGATTGGGCAGCATCTGTGGAAAGAGAAACAATTAACTTGATATTTTGTCCAAACTGTAAAACGTTATGAATTGGCCTAGTTTTTGCTGTATTAATGATGGTGAAGCCGTCAATATTTGCCATGATTGCACCATTAAGAGGCCAGTAGCTTTTGCACAATATTTATCTGTGTTTTTGTGTGTCAATTATGGTTTAATTGGTAAAACTCATCTCTGGTCAGAGGATTGACTTTGTGTGGAATTTACACGTCCTTCCCTTGTCTGCATGGGTTTCCTCCAGGTACTCCGGTTTCCTCCCAAAGATGTGCAGGTTAGATGGGGTTATGGGGATAGGATGGGGAAGTGGGCCTAGGTAGGCTCCTCTTTTGGAGGGTCGATGGACCGATTAGCCTCCTATAGTTCTAAAATGTGGGAACAGAGTTCATGGCCTAAACTTGTTGAACTTGGCGTTGAGTTCAGAAGGCTGTAAAGTGCCTAATTAGAAGATGAGGTGCTGTTCCTTAAGCTTGCATTGAGCTTCACTACAGCAGGCCAAGGACAGATACGTCAGTGCAAAAGCAAGATGATTATTAACAGGACAACAAATTAGAAGCTTGGAGGTGATGCTTGAAGACTGAGTGGGGGTATGCTGGAAAGTGATCACCCTGCCTGTGAACCCAGCATAGGAGACGCCGCATTCTGAGCAGCGAATACAGTAGATCAAATTGAAAGGCAAACTAGTAAATCACTACTTCCTCTGGAAGATGAGCTTGGGGCCTTGGAGTGGGGGTGTGGGCCTAGGTAGAGTGCTCTTCCAGGGAGTCGGTGCAGACTCAATGGAATGAATGGCCTCCTTCTGTACTGTAGGGATTCTATGCATTCTATAGAACCTTCTGTACCCCTAGCCAAGATGTTCCAGTATACCCACAACACTGGCATCTACCCAGCAATGTGGAAAGTTGCCAAGATATGTCCCATACTCAACTGGACATGAACACAAAATAATTAGGCCGACATACCCAGTGCAATACTGAGGGCACTGTCGGGAGATGCCGCCTTTCAGATGAAATGTTAAACCAAGAAACTATTTCCATCCCAGCTATACAAAAAAAGTCCCACACCACTATTTTGAAAAGAGCAAGGATATCCTGGCTAAAGTTTATCCATCAATCAACATCACAGATTATCCTATTTCCTGCATTACAACAGTATCTACACTTAAAAAGTACTTCACTAGTGGAAAGTACTTGGATTGCCCTGATGTTGTGAAAGGCACTATGAAGAAGTCACTCTTACTTTTTAAAAAGATGCACAAGTTTTATGATTCCACTCCCAGTCATCCCCCTTCCCCCCCGGTACTTTGAGGTCAGCATGGAGAACCGCCATTTCGCCTCTAGGCCTCGGGCGGCACGGTAGCACAGTGGTTAGCACTGTTGTTTCACAGTGCCAGGCTCCGATGTTCGATTCTCGCTTGGGTCACTGTCTGTGCAGAGTCTGCACATTCTCCCCATGTTTGCGTGGGTTTCTTCCAGGCACCCCAGTTTCCTCCCACAAGTCCCAAAAGACATGCTTGTTAGATGAATTGGACATTCTGAATTCCCCCTCAGTGTACCCGAACAGGTGCCGGAGTGTGGCGACTGGGGGATTTTCACAGTATCTTCATTGCAGTGTTAATGCAAGCCTACTTGTGACAATAATAAAGATTATTATTATAAGTTTTTAAGCAAGCACAGACAAGGAAAAGGGAGAGGCGAGGGAGGAACAAAAGGCAGGGTGGAAAGCAGGAGTTATAAAAAAATAAAAATATCTACCTTTATAGTAATATAGTACGCCAGCAGGCATTCTTTATGGGCAAAACGACAAAATTTTTGAAAGAAAGTGCACTCCCAAATAAATTTGATAAATTCAGGAACGTGGCACTTAACTTTCATTGATGCGTTAAATTGTTTTTGGAGTTCACTCATCGAGTTTCGTAGGTCTTTAAACAGAATCATAAATAAATGTTAATGCAAGTTGACCAACTGACACGAATGGAGGTTATTTAGGTGCAGCTATCTAGAAATATGGTAAATCTGAATGAACTAAATAATTGTCCAATTATTGGGCAGCATGGTGGCGCAGTGGTTAGCACTGCTGCCTCACGCCGCTGAGGACCCGGGTTCAATCCCAGCCTCAGGTCACTGTCCATGTGGAGTTTGCACATTTTCTCCATGTCTGCGTGGGTCTCACCTCCACAATCCAAAGATGTGCAGGGTAGGTGGTTTGGCCATACTAAATTGTCCCTTAATTGGAAAAAAAGAATTGCATACTCTAAATTTTTTTTAAAAATTGTCCAATCAGTTCTTATACTGCACTTATCACATCCTAATGATGCGCATAAGTATCAATCAAGCCAGCATGAAAAACAACCATCATCTTGAGTATGGCCACTTCTGAATAAATTCCCACCTCATCCAGCTTTTACATACAAATAATGCCACGAGGAATCATATTCAAACTAGTCTTGGGGCACCATGTGATCAAGGCCTTGCACAGCTTATTTTCTGAGTGCCAAACATCAATGACAATATTTATATTTATACCATATAATCGTGACTTCATAATTTACCTAGTCTTCGCTAATCTTTTTAAACTTGGTGGAATAGACAGGTTATTTTCAATGTCCAGACAATGCGTCAAAACAACTATAAAGTTAATAGAATACTCTGATAAATTGTCAAAATCACACACAAGTCAACACGCTGCCTACACTTTGGATTTGGTTAACAGTTCATCTACTGCACAGCTCCTTACCACCTCCAGGATGTGTAATTCTTGTCTCATGAGAAAGAAACTCACATCCATAATCTGAACAAACGCAATTACATCTTGGTCCTAACTCAAACTTAACCTTTTCCTCCTTTGAACACCTAATACAGCCAAATTCTCTAGCTTCTATCTTTTAGTATTTGTTGCCTACAAAGATCATGACTACTTTCCATCAATTTCCTATCTTCCTTCCTCTTGCCAGTGTCTGCGCCAACTGATATTTTGCTACAATTTCAGCCTTCCTTTTAAACTTTCCTTTCTGTCCTTCACAATCTAGCCCGAGGACCTCGGTTCAATCCCGGTCCCGGGTCACTGTCAGTGTGGAGTTTGCACATTCTCCCCTTATCTGTATGGGCTCGCACCCATAACCCAAACCTCACTACCTGCAACAAAGCAGTCTCTAATCGCTTCATCTCCATTTCTTCTTCCAGCCCATCACCACATGTACTAATGAAAGAGTTGGGATCGTAGAGAGATGGGTTTCATTTGATATTATCTTTTCTTGTCCCTGACTTTCAATCCTTCTCCTATATTTGTCAGCTTTGCTAACCCCTTTTTACTCAGGAAATGATAGAAGTTACCTTTAAGGAGCAGAGAAAATCAAAAATCAGATGGTGACTTGGGAGGAAAAGCATGAGAATTAGAAGGACAAAGTGAATAACTAACAAATCTGTAGTTATCCAGACACTGAATCAGTTGTGTTTAACAATGAACTACTTTGCAAATCAGTCGCTGCATTCAAATGGAAAGCAAGAAAATTTAAAAAGAATCAATGCAGAGCAGGTCATACTTTCAAAGCTAAACAGGCTAAACCAGAAAAAAAGGGTCCCTTCTTAGGGAGACTTGTCAATTTATACAATCATCGGCACGGTAACACAGTGGTCAGCACTGTTGCTTCACAGCGCCGGGGACCCAGGTTCAATTCTCAGCTTGGGTCACTGTGTGCGGAGTCTGCACGTTCTCCCAGTGTCTGCGTGGGTTTCCTCCGGGTGCTCCGGTTTCCTCCCACAGTTCAAAGATGTGCAGGTTAGGTGGATTGGGTACGCTAAATTGCCCGTTAGTGTCCAACGGTTAGGTGGGGTTACTAGGTTACGGGAAGAGGGTGGAGGTGCGCGCTTAAGTAGGGTACTCTTTCGGGATTGATGTTAGATATTGGGGATTGACATTACATTCGCCATGGATTATTGTTTATTGCTGGGTGTAAATTTGGGAGAAAATGTGAAAAAGGAGAATAAAAATATATATATATTTTTTTTTTAAGTAGGGTGCTCTTTCAAGGGCTGGTGTAGACTCGATGGGCCGAATAGCCTCCTTCTGCACTGTAAATTCTATGATCTAACAACCAAAAGAGCCAGACCAGATTCACATTATTGGGTTAATGCTAGCTGGTGATACACTGGTGGTCACGAATGTTGTGCTTTTAAATGAGACACAGATGACAAAGGAAACATTTGCAGTATCATTATTCAACAGAAAAGGTTCCCTGGCCTAAACTTCCCCTTTAAAAAAATGAGAAACAAGATCAACTCAACAAGAACCAAGTCTTCAACAGTACTACTGCATATTTTGGGCAGCACGGTAGCATTGTGGATAGCACAATTGCTTCACAGCTCCAGGGTCCCAGGTTCGATTCCAGCTTGGGTCACTGTCTGTGCGGAGTCTGCACATCCTCCCCGTGTGTGCGTGGGTTTCCTCCGGGTGCTCCGGTTTCCTCCCACAGTCCAAAGATGTGCAGGTTAGGTGGATTGGCCATGATAAATTGCCCTGAGTGTCCAAAATTTCCCTTAGTGTTGGGTGGGGTTACTGGGTTATGGGGATAGGGTGGCGGTGTTGACCTTGGGTAGGGTGCTCTTTCCAAGAGCCGGTGCAGACTCGATGGGCCAAATGGCCTCCTTCTGCACTGTAAATTCTATGATTCTATGATTTTAATGAAATTACGTCACATAAGTTACTCCCTCAGGCAATTTACAGCTGCACTTGTGGAATTTTGCTTTGTGCTTCCCTTTGATTTCTCATTCTGGTTGGAAAAAAATGGAAGGAAACATTATTCATCTGTCACTTCTGACTCCTGATCAATGCAAGCAGGCAAAACATCAGCCAGAACATTTGAGTATTCGAGAATATGGAAACAGATACAAACCCCATTAAATTTGAACAGTAGAACTATTATCCATTGAATCCCTAGAATGCAGAAGGAAGCCATTTGGCCTACCAATTCTTCACCGACCCTCTGAAAGGGCACCCCACCCAGGCTCAACCCCCATCCCACCTCTGGATACTAAGGGTAATTTATCATGGCCAATCCACCTTACTTTTTTTTTAAATTCTCCTCCTTTTTCACATTTTCTCCCACATTTACACCCATCACCAATAAACATTAATCAGCAAGATATGTCAATCCCCATAACAACGATCCCATCCGCCCACCAACCCCCAAATCTCAGCCCACATGTTTACATAACCAAATGACAAAAAGGAATCAGGGATTACCCATAGTCACCCTTAATCTACACAGCTCCCCCGCCCCCCCCCAACTAATGTTCGATGTTATCCAGTTCTTGAAAGTGCATAATAAATAGTGCCCATGACTTGTAGAACCCCTCTGAGCTTCTCCTCAGTTCGAACTTAACCTTCTCAAGGGTAAAGTATTCCAACAGGTCCCCCCACCACGCCAGGGCACTGGGTGGAGAGGCTGCTCTCCATCCCAGCAGAATCCGCCTTCGGGCGATCAACGAGGCAAAGGCTATGATGTCTGCCTCCGCTCCCGTTTCCAACCCTGGCTGGTCCGACACCCCGAATATGGCCTCCTGGGGACCCGGGTCCAGTTTCACACGCACCACCTTGGAAATTATCCTAAACACCTCCTTCCAGTACTCCCCTAGCTTTGGACAGGACCAAAACATATGAACGTGATTCGCGGCCCCCCCGCCGCAACGCTCACACACATCCTCTACTCCTTCAAAAAATCGGCTCATCCTCGCCCTCGTGAGGTGCGCGCTATATACCACCTTCAGCTGTATCAGCCCCAACCTCGCACATGAGGTGGAGGCATTCGCTCTCCGGAGCACCTCACACCAGACCCCCTCCTCTATAACCTCTCCGAGCTCTTCCTCCCACTTTGCTTTGATCCCTTTCAGTGGTGCCTTCTCCTCTTCCAGAATAGCTCCGTACACCGCTGACACTGCCCCCTTCTCCAGTCCCCTTGTCGTCAACACCTCCTCCAGCAATGTGGAGGCCGGTTCCTCTGGGAAGCTCTGTATCTCCTTCCTGGCAAAATCCCGAACCTTCATGTACCTAAACGCTTCTCCCTGCTCTAGCCCATACTTCGCTTCCAGCTCCCTCAATCCTGCAAACCGACCCCGAAGAAACAAATCTTTTAGCGTCTTAATCCCCTTCTCTTCCCATTTCCGAAAACTTCCATCCCACCTCCCTGGCTCAAATCTGTGGTTTCCCCGAATCGGCATTTCCCTTGACCCTAACCCCAACCCGAAGTGTTGGCAAAACTGCCTCCAGATTTTCAATGAAGCTATTATTACCGGACTCCCTGAATATTTCCCCGGAGCTATCGGGAGCGGCGCTGTTGCAAGTACCTTCAGCCCCGACCCCCTGCACAAACTTTCCTCCATTCTGACCCACTGAGAATCCACCCCTCTGACCCAGCTCCGCACTTTCTCCACATTCGCCGCCCAGTAGTAGTACAACAGGTTCGGGAGACCTTCGGGAGCCTGCCTTCCCCTCTGTAGCAGCACCTTTCTCACTCTGGCCACCTTCTCTCCCCATATGAATGAGGTAATCCTTCCCTCAATCTCCCTGAAAAAAGACTTTGGCAGGAAAATCGGTAGGCATTGAAAAATAAACAGGAATCACGGCAACACATTCATTTTAACCGCCTGTACCCGACCTGCCAGTGACAGGGGAAGGCCGTCCCACCTTGCCAGATCGGCTTTCACTCTCCCCACCAAACTAGTGATGCTGTACCTGCGAAGTCTCCCCCACTCCCGGGCAACCTGCACCCCCAGATACCTAAAATGAGTCCCTGCTCTACGGAATGGCAGCCCCCCCCACCCCTGGCCGAGACACCACAAAGTACTCACTCTTGTCCAGCTTCAACCTGTACCCAGAGAAAGACCCAAATACCCGCAATAGCTCCAATATTCCTCCTATCGACGCACTCGGCTCCGACACAAACAGCAGCAAGTCGTCAGCATACAAGGACACCCTATGCTCTATCCCCCCCCTGCACTATTCCTTCCCATGCTCCCGAACTTCTCAATGCGATGGCCAGCAGCTCAATCGCAAGTGCAAACTGCAGGGGGGACATAGGACATCCATGTCTCGTCCCACGGTGGAGAGAGAAATATATCGAACTGATATTATTTGTGCGGACATTCTCTAGCTTCTATCTTTCAGTATTTGTTGCCTACAAAGATCATGACTACTTTCCATCAATTTCCTATCTTCCTTCCTCTTGCCAGTGTCTGCGCCAACTGATATTTTGCTACAAGGTACCCCCATTCTACCCGATCAAACGCCTTCTCGGCATCCAATGCCACAACTACCTCTGTTTCCTTTCTTTCCGCCGGTGCCATAACAACGTTCAAAACCCTCCTAATTTTCGAAAACAGCTGCCTGCCTTTCACGAACCCCATCTGATCCTCCCCTATTACCTTCGGAAGGCACTCCTCCAGCCTACCCGCCAGTACCGTCGCCAACACTTTTACGTCCACATTCAGAAGTGATATGGGCCGATACGACCCACACTCCGTCAGATCCTTATCTTTTTTTAGTAACAGGGAAATCGATGCCTGCCCAAGGTTTGCGGCAACACCCCCTTCCCTATCGTCTCCTCAAACATCCCCACCATCAGGGGTGCCAACCTATTCCAGACCCAGTAGATCCAGATTCGAACAAAGGCCTCTGACCCAAGTCGGGTGCCTGAAGTTAAGTACAGGTTGTTATAGTTGTTTATTGTTGGATGTGTCAGTTAATCTTGTGTGTAAATAAAGTACCATTGATCTTGAACTAAAAAAAAAAACTATATAAAAAAAAAAGGGTGCCAACCTATCCTTAAATTCTTTATAATATTCCACCGGAAACCCATCCGGTCCTGCCACCTTCCCCGACTGCATCCTCCCAATCGCATCCTTTATCTCCTGCTCCACTATTGCTCCTTCTAATGTAGCCCTGCCCCCCTCCCCTAGCCTCGGGTACTCCAACCCATCGAGAAATTCCTGCATCTCACGGTCTCCTCCGAGTGGCTCTGACTCGTACAGCCTCTCATAAAACTCCTCAAAAACCTTGTTAATCAGCACTGGGGCCACCACCAACTTCCCTGCCCTATCCTTCACCTGAAGAATTTCCCTTGCCGCTGCCTCGCTCCGGAGCTGACCTGCTAACATACGCCTTATCTCCATGTTCATAAACTGCACCCCTTGCTCGTCTCAGTTGGCGCACCGCCTTCCTGGTGGACAGTCGGTCGAAGATCGCCTGTAGTTCCTTCCTCTTTTCCAGCTTCGCCGGGTCCCCATCCTCTGCATAACTCCTATCTACCCACAACATCTCATCTATTACCCTCTGCCGCTCCAACTCTCCTCCTTATCCACCCTAGCCTTAAACAAAATTACCTCACCTCTCACCACCGCCTTCAGAGCCTCCCAGACGACTGCCTTCGACACCTCACCCGTACAATTGAAACCTACATATTCCTTAATTAAGTTTTCAATTTTCTCACAGAATACTTGGTTCCCCAAAAGCCCCACATCCAGTTTCCACCCCGGTCTCTGCACTGCCCCCTTCTCTAGCACCATATGCACCCAATGTGGAGCGTGATCTGACACTGCAATTGCAGAGTATTCCGACCCCTTGACTCCAGCCAGCAAAGCCTTCCCCACCACAAAAAAGTCGATCCGCGAGTATACCTTCTGGACCGCTGAGAAAAACGAATACTCCCGTTCCCTTGGGTGCAGGAACCTCCAAGGGTCGACCCCTCCCATTTCCACCATTAGCCCAGCCAGCGCCTTCGCCCCCACCCCTGATGGGACCAGCGAGCGCAGCCGTGATCTATCCAACCTTGGCTCCTGCACCAGGTTCCAGTCTGCCCCCCACAATCAGCTCATGCGTATCCAAGTCGGGAATAGCCCCAAACACCTTCCTCGCGAATCCCACATCGTCCCAATTGGGACCGTCTACACTTAACAGCGCCACTAATCTCCCCTCCAATGCCCCTGTCACAATCACATATCTACCCCCCTGATCTGCCACCACCTTCTCCATCTGGAAGCGTACCCTTTTGCTGACCAGTACCACTACCCCTCGAGCCCATCCATCAAATCCGGAGTGAAACACTTGGCTAACCCAGCCCTTTTTAAGTCTCACCTGGTCCTTCACCCTCAAGTGAGTATCCTGCAGCATTGCTACATCGGCTTTCAAACTTTTAAGATGTGCAAGCACCCTTGACCTCTTGACCGGACCTCCTAGCCCTCTCACATTCCACGTGATTATCCTTACTGGGGGTCTCTCACCCCCACCTTTCTTATCCACCATCACCATACCACCGGGCCCTGCCCCATAAGCCTGACCCACCCCTGTCCATTGTTAACATCGAACCCCTTCTCTCCCCCCCCCCCCCTCCCAAGAACCCCCCCCTACAAAAACATCCCCCAACACCCCTCCCTCCACCCCCTCTTGCTCGCCTCGTAGGCCGATTGAAGCCTGCTATCCAGGCTCCAACGTCCGCAGTCCTCCTCTCACCTCACCCCCGTTCACTAACTGACTCTAGTTAGCTAGCGCGGGTGGCTCCCCCCCGCCAATACCTCTCGCCCCCTTCCGCCCAGTCTCAGAGAAAGAAACACCAAAACAAACCCACCAATCCAACCCCTACAATTCACTAACATAACATTTAACCGTCGCAACACAGAACGCCATTAACTTGAACTCTGTAACAATGCAAAGAGAAGTAAATTTCAAATTTCAATACAAATCTGTAAAAAGAAAGTTGTAACATTTGTACATTTTCCAGCCGCTCAAACACAGTCCACAGTCTTTCTTCCAGTTCCGCTCTTCACGTCTGTCCCAAGCCTTCTGCCCTCACGAACGCCTCAGCCGCCTCCGCTGTCTCAAAATAAAAGTCTTTGGCTTTATATGTTACTCTCAACTTCGCCGGGTACACCACACTAAATCGCACCCCCTTCTTGTACAAAGCCGCCTTCACTCGCCTAAATGCCGCTCGTCTTTTTGCCAACTCCACCGTCCAGTCCTGGTAGATCCGAACCGCAGTACCATCCCACAGCACCTCACGCTTCTGCTTCGCCCAGCTTAATACTTTCTCCTTCATGCAAAACTTATGGAAGCAGATAATTACTGCCCTTGGAGGCTCGTTCACTTTGGGCTTCGGCCTTAATGACCGATGAGCTCGGTCTAGCTCGTACAGGGTGAGGTTCTCACCCTCCCCCATCAGCTCCGCCAACTTCTTAGCAAAGTATTGCGTTGGCCTTGGGCCCTCTGTTCCTTCGGGCAAGCCCACAATTCTCAAATTGTGCCGCCTTGAGCGGTTTTCCAAGTCTTCCAGCTTTGCTCGGAGCCCTCTGTTAACCTCCACCACCCTCCGCAGCTCGTCCCCCATCGAGGTGACCTGGTCGCTGTGTCGTGTCACGGCCTCCTCCACCTCCTTCATCTTCTCGCCCTGCTCTCTCACCTCGGCCAATGCCTTTGCCACCTCCACCCTGATCGGGCCGATTGCCTCCTCCAACAATGACCTCACCACAACCACCATCTCTTTCCTCAGGATCTCCATGTGCCTCACTAAACGTTTTTCCAGCTCCACCACCATCACCTCGGTCATCTTCTCCACCGTAAGTAGTGCGGTCCCGCCTTGCAGTTCGGCTTCCGCCATCCTGTCAACACTTTTGCTTTTGCTCGTCTTCTCCTTCGGCGGCGAACCCGCGTTTCCTCCTTTCTTTGACGCTGCTTTTCGCATCTTTTAGCGGCTTATTGATTTTTATCTTCTTTCCTTTCTCCTCTCTCCCCCTTCACCCTCCTGCCCTTCATTAATCTGACATTCTTCTTTTTTGAAAAAAAAAACTTTTACCAATCTTCCATAAATCTTCTTTCTTTCTCCTCTACATTCACCTGGGACCAGGCTTCAACCTTCTTCTTCCTAGGTGGGAGCCATCCGACGTGGAGCAGTCTCCCTACATGGCGCTCGGGCCTGCCGCCACGGCCTCCTCGTAGCTCCGCCCTCGCAGCTCCGACCTGACGGGCCCGGCGCCTCAGCCTCCGCCGCCCGACACGAGTGCGGGGTTCTTTGCCGGCTTTTAAACCGACCCCACTGGCTGCTCGTGGCGGCCCCAAAGGCCGACGATAGTCGGGGAGTGCGTGGGGTCTCGGGGATTTCCCCGAAATCGCCGCGAATCGCGACCACCGGCGGGAGCTCCTTTTTTTGCTCGCCCACCCCACCGGATGTCCGGCCAATCCACCTTACTTGCACATCTTTGGACTGTGGGAGGAAATTGGGCGAAACCCATGCAGACACTGGGAGGACGTACAAACGCCAGTCACCCACTGTTGGATTAGAACCTGGATCTTCAGCGCCACGAGGCAGCAGACTAACCACTGCGCCACCATGCCATCCTGGAAAGAATTCTAACACTTATGCATTATCAAAATGGATTTCTAGAGCGGCATGGTAGTGCAGTAGTTAGCACTGCTGCCTCACGGTGCCAAGGACCCCGGTTCGATCCCAGTCCCGGGTCACTGTCAGTGTGGAGTTTGCACATTCTCCCCTTGTCTGTGTGGGCTCGCCCCCATAACCCAAAGGTGTTCAGGGTAGATGTATTGCCAGGCTTAATTGCCTTAATGGTAATTTTTTTTTTTTTTTTTTTTTTTATAATTGATTTCCGGCCCAACCACCCTCAGCTACTTCATCGTGATCTTCCTTCCCTCCCTCATCAGATCAGAAGTGAGAATGTTCACTGGTGATTGCATTCGCACTTCTCAAATAACGAAGCCTGTGCTCACTTGCAGCAAGTCCTGAACAACATTCAGGTTTGGGGTGCTTTGTAGAAACTAACATTCACATCACACAAGTACTAATAGGAGGGATTATAGCCACCTCCCCTTTCAGGGTGTCAGCTGGTATCACAGTTTCCTGAGTCACAAGTTTCGGGTTCAAGTCCCATTCCGGGCTTAAACACAAAACCCAGACTGATATTCCTGTGCAGTACTGAGAGAGCGCTACATTGCTAAACGTGCCCTCTATCAGATGAAACATTAAAGTGAGGCCCCATCTGCCTGCGGTGGTGGGGCTAACAATCCTGTGGAATTCCACTCTTTCTCAAGGCAATTAGGGATGAGCAACAAGTGCTGGCCTTGCCGCGACACACATCTCACAAAGAATTAAAATACCTATGAAGAGCAGCATGGGAGTTATCCCCCATTATCTTGGCCATTGATTATTCCTCAACCAACATCACAAAGAAAAGATTAACTGGTCATTTGCACATTGCTGTTTGTGGGATTTTGCTGTGTGCAAAATTATCTGCTGCATTTCTTACATTAAAACAGTAACTATACTTCACAAGTCAATATCATTGTGTGTAAAACATTTTTAATTCATCCAGTGAATCAAAGCACCATATGATGGCATTACCATCTTCAAATCCACGTCACCACATGAAACATCCTGGAGGTCAACATTGAAATGTTGCAGATCCAGTCAAATACTGTGGCTACACGAGCAGATGAGGGGCCAGAATCTGGCAAACAGTGATTCATCTCCTGACACCCCCAAAGCCTTTCTACCTCCTCCAAGGCACAAGTCGGCAGTGTTATGGAATACTCTCCACTTGCCCGAGTGCAGCTTCAAAACACTTGAGACGGTCAACACCATCCAGGTCAAAGCAGTCCATCTGATCGGCACCCCATCCAGCACTTAAAACGTCACTCCCGCAGTACTACAACGTCAGCCTAAAGCATGCACGATCTCAGGAGTGGGGCTGAATCTGGTCTGTTGACACCCAGAATTCTCAATTGCACCACAGGAACCTGGGGCTTCAAATCTGTCAAAGCCAAGTAGTTCTGTATGCGCCCTCTTAATTATCTATACCCCTCAGATAATTAACCATCTTTTCTCCCCCACTGCACACTCCTCTCATTCGTGTGCTTACCCTCGCAACCTTTAGCACCAAAAATTGCTATCCTTCCCTGATCAGTCAGACTGCGCAAACATCATTTTCAACTAGAGACTGAGCTTCAGAAAAGTGACTGGATGACATTTCTTCAAATAGCTGATGACAAACTCCCAGAGCCAGTGTCCCTTTCAATGCTGCCATTACAAAGTTAGTTTTCTTTACGTTACAGGTCATATTATTTAGATCCATCCAGAACACAGTGTTCACTTGATTGGCATCCCATCCATCACCTTAAATATTTCTTCCCTCAGTTACCAGCACACTGATTCTGCTTACCGCCTACAAAATACACTGCATTAACTCACCACGATTTCTTCAACAGCACCTTGCAAACCCTTGATCTCTATAATCTAAAAATACAAGGGTTCCAAGAATATGGGAACACCACCATCTACAAGTTCCCCAAGTCCCACAAAATTCTGACTTAGAAACATGCTGCCATTTCTTCACTGTCACGAGACAAAAATCCTGGATCTCCCTCCCGAACAGCAATTTGGGTGTCCCTGTACCACATGGACTGCAGGGGTTCAAGAAGGTTGCTCAATGCCACTCCCTTAAGGATTTTGGATGTGCAATAAATGCTGATGTCAGTAACGCCCTCATCCACGACTGGAAAAAAAGGCTAGTTACAGTTAGAAATCAGCAATTTGATCAATTCAGATCTGCTGAACTCAAATTTAATATTGTCTGTGCACAAGTGGGGAAAGAGTCTCAACAATCCGCTGGGGACCTATATACAACACATGAACATTTTCAAGCTCCATTTGCTCCACTGATACTCTTCTAGTTGTTACTACACACCAACAAATTTACAATTTTAGACAGCTACAATCCCAAGAGTACACAAACTTCTACTCATTACAGAAACTGACAGGGCACTATATTCCATACAGGTTGCATGCTGTGCCTGTGCATAGTTTTCTATCTCAAATTTGTTATGAGAGATCACTCAAAAATCAATCCCAACAGATGGACATATTTTTGCTCCAAATCAAAGTTGAAGCATTGAAACTGTGAAACTATTAAGTAAATGGGGAAAACTTTGAATCCTTTCCAAACACATCAAAACCGATTTGTAAGATTCTGACAGCACCTCCAATCATTGCTGTAAAATCAAATGCCACAAATTTTAAAAGCCCCCCAAGGATGACAGCTGATAATTTACACATTATTGCTAAGAAAAATCTGATTTTCCCTTGTTAACACAAATAAAATGAAAACATTTAAATCTCCTAAAGCAGCAATGACCACAAACTAAAGAGAAAATGCTGGAAAAGCTCAGCAGGTCTGGCAGCATCTGTAGGGAGAGAAAAGAGCTAATGTTGAGTCCAGGTGACCCTTTGCAGAATCAGTGTGCTGGTGACTGAGGGAAGAACAAAGAACAAAGAAGAACAAAGAAAAGTACAGCACAGGAACAGGCCATTCGGCCCTCCAAGCCCGTGCCGACCATGCTGCCCGACTAAACTACAATCTTCTACACTTCCTGGGTCTGAAATATTGAAGGTGGTGAATGGAATGCCAATCAAGTGGACATGTGTCCTGGATGGATGTAAATAATATGATCTGTAACTTAGAGAAAACTAACTTTGCAAAAAAAAGCTAATGACCACAAACTAAAGGCCAGGCACCTGTCCAACTGAACATTGCACCAAATTCAAATTTGCCTTTGAATCCACCAAAATCTAACTAGCTGTTGCATGATTACATTTTGGTTATCACACAAAATGCACGGCAAAAGGTAGTCGCCATAGTCCCAGATGACCATAGGCTGCTTTCCCCTTTCAGGGGGAAAGCTGACGGGTGGTGATTTGACCGAAGGATCACCACCCCTCAGGCGAGGGGCAAGGGAGAGGGCGGGCCCTTATGAATAACCTCAACCAGTACGGGAATTCAACTGGCGCTGCTGGCCTTTGTTCTGCATCACAAACCAGCTATGTAGCCCACTGAACTAAACCGACCCCCAAAAAATGAATGACCAATACAATGAAAACATTAGATTCTTGAAATTTTGAGACTATATCACTACACAATCAACACAGCATCCAACAGTAACCAGCACCTGCACTGGAGGTTGGATGTGGGACTTTTGGCAGATGAAGGGGTGTGCGAGCGGCTGAGGAAATGTATTCAGAACTACCTGCAGGTCAATGACACGGGGGAAACTTCGGCAGCGGTGGTTTGGGAAGCACTGAAGGTGGTGGTCAGGGGGCAGCTGCTCTCGATCCAGGCCCATAGGGAGAAGGTGGACAGGGCAGTGACTGACCGACTGGTAAAGGAGTTACTACAGATTGATAGGAGGTATGCTGGGAGACCCCAGAGCCAGGGCTTTTAAGGGAACGGCGGAGGTTACAGGCAGAGTTTAGCTGACCACAGGGAGGGCAGTGGAGCTGCTGAGAAAGGCGAGGGGGGGGCGATCTATGGACATGGAGAGAAGGCCAGCAGAATGCTTGCACAGCAGCTTAGGAAGAGGGAGGCAGCTAGGGAGATAGGGAAAGTAAAGGACAGAGAGGGGAACCTGATTAGTGATTCAGTAGGGATGAATAAGGCGTTTAGGGATTTCTACAGCAGGCTGTACAGGTTGGAACCCCCTACCGGGCCGGAGGGGATGAGGCATTTCTTGGAGGGGCTGAATTTCCCCAAAGGTGGACGGGGAGCGGGTAGAAGGGCTTGGAGCCCCAGTCGGGCTGGAGGAGATGGTGGAGGGCTTGAAGGCCATGCAGGCAGGTAAGGCCCCGGGTCCGGACGGGTACCCAGTGGAGTTTTATAAAACATTCTCGGGAATATTGGGGCCTGTGTTGTTGAGGATGTTCAATAAGGCAAGGGAAAGAGGGGTGCTGCCCCCGACAATGTCAGAGGCAACGATTTTGCTGATTCTTAAGCGGGACAAAAACCCGGAGCTGTGTGGGTCCTACAGGCCGATCTCCCTGTTGAATGTTGATGCCAAGTTGCTGGCCAAAATCTTGTCCTCCAGGATCGAGGATTGTGTTCCGGACGTTATTGGGGAGGACCAGACAGGGTTTGTTAAGGGCAGGCAGTTGGTGGCCAATGTAAGAAGGCTGTTAACTGTGATCAGGATGCCCCCTGGTTCTCCCCAATAGGGTAGGGAGGTGGAGGTAGTGATCGCAATGGATGCAGAAAAGGCTTTTGATCGGGTAAAATGGGACTATCTGTGGGAGATACTGGGACGGTTCGGATTCCGGTGGGGCTTTATTGACTGGGTCAAGTTACTGTATCAGGCTCCTGTGACAAGTGTACGGACGAATAGGACAACATCGGACTATTTTAGACTGCACCAGGGGACGAGACAGGGATGCCCCCTCTCCCCACTGCTGTTTGCGCTGGCTATAGAGCAGTTGGCAATTGCTCGGAGAGCCTCGAGGGGCTGGAGAGGACTGATCCGGGGGGAGGGGGAGCACAGGGATTCGCTCTATGCAGATGACCTGCTTCTGTACATTTCGGACCAAATAGAGGGGATGGAAGAAATCATGAGGACTCTACAGGAATTTGGCCGGTTTTCAGGGTATAAGCTTAATATGGGAAAGAGTGAGATGTTTGTGGTCCAGGCGAGGGGACAGTAGAGGCGACTGGGAGAGCTGCCGTTTAGGTTAGTAAAGGGAAGCTTTAGGTACCACGGCATCTGCGTGGCGCGGGAATGGGACCGGCTGCATAAATTGAATCTGGCCTGGCTGGTGGACCAAATGAAGGACGATTTTCGGAGATGGCACGCGCTTCCGTTGTCTCTGGCTGGGCGGGTGCAAACGGTTAAGATGACGGTCCTCCCGAGATTCCTATTTGTGTTTCAGTGTCTCCCCATCTTTATTCCCCGGTCCTTTTTTAAGCAGGTCAACAAAGTCAACGGGCTTCGTCTGGGCGGGCAAGGAAGGTAATGCTTGAGCGAAATCGGGGAGAGGGCGGGCTGGCTCTGCCAAATTTTAGCAACTATTACTGGGCGGCTAATATAGCCATGATCAGGAAGTGGGTGGTGGGGGAGGGGTCGGCATGGGTGCATATGGAGGTGGCTTCATGTAAGGGCACCAGTTTGGGGGCGTTGGTAACTGCGCCTCTGCCGTTTCCGCCGGCACGGTACTCCACCAGCCCAGTGGTGGTGGCAGCCCTGAGAGTTTGGGGCCAGTGGAGGCGGTATGTGGGAGCATCGGTCTGGGCCCCAATCTGTGATAATCACCGGTTTGCCCCGGGGAGTATGGACGGAGGGTTCCGGTTATTGCGGAGAGCGGGGATTGAGAGGATAGGGGATATGTTCATAGAGGGGAGCTTTCTGAGTATGAGGGCGTTGGAGGAAAAGTTTGGGTTGACGAGGGGAAACAAATTCAGGTGCGGGACTTACTTCGTAAACAGGTGTCAACCTTCCCACTCCTACCTCTAAGGGGGATTCAGGAAAGGGTAGTTTCCAGAGGGTGGGTAGAAGGGAGCGTCTCGGACATTTATGAGGAGCTTATGGGGTCAGAGGAGACGCAGACCGAGGAGCTGAAGCGCAAGTGGGAGGAGGAGCTGGGAGGTGAAATAGAGGATGGTCTATGGGCAGACACGTTGAGTAGAGTCAACGCGTCTGCAACATGTGCCAGGCTCAGCCTGATACAATTTAAGGTTGTTCACCGGGCTCACATGACAGTGGCCCGGATGAGCTGATTCGCTGATTCTTTGGGTGGAGGACAGGTGCGCAAAATGTGCGGGAGGACCGGCGAACCATGTCCACATGTTTTGGACATGTCCAAAGCTTAGGGGATTTTGGCAGGGGTTTGCGGACGTCATGTCCAAGGTTTTAAAAACAAGGGTGGCGCTGGGTCCAGAGGTGGCGATTTTCGGGGTGTCGGAAGACCCAGGAATCCAGGAGGAGAAAGAGGCAGACGTTCTGGCCTTTGCTTCCCTGGTAGCCCGGAGACAGATACTATTAGCATGGAAGGACTCAAAGCCCCCGAAGTCAGAGACCTGGCTATCGGACATGGCAAGCTTTCTCTGCTTGGAGAAAATCAAATTCACCTTGAGAGGGTCACTGTCAGGGTTCACCCAGAGGTGGCAACCGTTCGTCGACTTCTTTGCGGGAAGTTAATCGTCAGCGCGGGGGGGGGGGGGGGTAGTTTAGATTAGAGGCGGGGGTCATTAATGGTGGGACCTGTACGAAAGGTAAATAGCTTTTGCACTATGTTTATGGTTTCATGTATATTGTTTATTTTGTTGTTGTCACTATACCAAAAATACTTCAATAAAATGTTTATTTTTTAAAAACGCAGCATCCAAAATGTAGTGCAGGGAGGGATATCACTCAAATTCCAATGGATTTTACATGGGCAAGTGCAACTAGTAGGGTGTTGGTTGCATTTGAATGAAACCATCTCTTACTTTTTAAAGAAGCCTAGTTTCTTTTAATTATTAGTTGAAGTCAATTACATCAAAATTCAGCGAAATCTGCCATCACATTGATATGCTAATAACAATAATCTTTATTGGTGTCACAAGTAGGCTTACATTAACACTACAATGAAGTTACTGTGAAAATCCCCTAGTTACCACACTCCACCGCCCGTTCAGGTACACTGAGGGAGAATTCAGAATGTCCAATTCACCTATTAAGCATGTCTTTCGGGACTTTTGGGAGGAAACCGGAGCACTCGGAGGAAACCCCGCAGACACGAAGTGAACGTGCAGACTCCGCACAGACAGTGACCTAAGTCGGGAATCAAACTCAGGTCCCTGGTGCTGTGAAGCAACAGTGCTAACCACTTTGCTACCATGCCACCATATCTTAGCCAAACACAAATTCAAGAAAAATACTGTTCCCATGATACTTTCAAAACTTAAATTGCTGGAAGTTTGAAAGAGACACCAGTATTACAGCACAAGAGGAGAGAACTGGTGACTCAATTAATTCAGACAGTATGAATTCAATCAAGCTTACTTTGGGCAGAGCACAACTAGGACAAGACTCTCACTAGGCACCTGGAATATTTACTCATCATGTATATTAAGGAATTCAAGCACATACTAAATAATAATCTTGACTGATTGTTCAAATCTTATTCCAACTGACAAGTCATCAGCTTTACTGCTGGCTGATAGATAAGAATTACAAATGTAAAGAAGGTATGAGATATTCGCAAAAGTCTTGAGCTCACTGCAAAAAGCCTCCTATAAAACAATACTTAATGCTATCCCCGTAATCCACCAGTACCTCTGCAATTCAAACTGGAAACAACCCATCAAGCATGCTCTTGATTTTAATGATAAGTTATTATGCCACACAGTTTGGGCAAAAGCTATTAAAGCAAGTTTATAAATACATAAGTATATGCAGAAGTTGAACAATGCTCAAATTTTTCTGACAACTTAAATTATTTTCTGAAATAAACACCAAATACTTCAATTTTTGAAGTCCTTTAAGTGAGAATTTTACATTGGTACATGCAAGTGTTCTTGCTGCATTCACCTAGAAATATGATCAAACTGAGACAATTACAAAAAGTTACAATAATTTTATACAGCCAGATCCTTACATGAGTTAGGAACAGAAGAACAGGAGTAGGCCATTCAGCCCCTTGAGCCTACCCCGCCATTCAATGAAATCATGGCTGATCTGTGGTCTAACTCCATATTCCTGTCTTTGGTCCATATCCCTTAATATCTTTGCTCAACAAAAAACTCTATCTCAGATTTAAAATTAACAACTGATCTAGCTCAGAGTGCTGTTTGAGGGGGAGTTCCGAACGTCTACCACTCTGCATGAAGAAGTTCTTCCCAACACTTTTCCTGAATGGTCTAACCCTAAATTGTAGACTATACCCCCTAGTTTTACAATCTCCAACCAATGGAAATAGTTTGTCTACAGTGGCAACTAACATTTTATCATCCGCAAATTTGGATAAATGACTTTCTATGCCATCATCCAAGTCATTAATGAATAGTGTGAATAATTGAGGCCCCAACACAGATCCTCCTGCCAATTAGAGCAATTACCCATTATCCCCACTCTGTCGCCTGCCACTCAATCAATTTCCTCACTATGTCAATAATTTGCCCTCAACTCCATGGGCTTATTTAACAGTCTTGAGTGGGACTTCATCAAATGCTTCTGGAAGTTCATATAAGTGACATCCATAGACATTTCCCTGTCCATTACTGTCATGTGAGAGCACCTTTAAGAAATGGGTGTTTATCGGTGATGTCAGAGTGTGGGTGGAGCTGGGCTGTCTGTCAGCTTTTTACTTCCGTTTTAGGCTGTTTGCTGCAGGGTGTGTTTTCGTTTCGTTTTCAGAGCTGGATAGCTGCAGTCACAGTCGGAAGGGGTATTAGTCTCTCTCTCTGTAATCTAAAAACTGTAAATCGATCCTTTGGCGATTTAAACCTAATAACTGCTCTCAGTAGTGACTTTAACCTGATGTGCTTCTGTTTAAAGGTTTTTTTTCAAGTCTTATGAATGTTAAAAGGACAGCTTAAAGATTACTTAGTGTTGTATTCTTTGGGGTTGTATTTGAATTAATGTTGCTAAGATGTTCACTGTATGTTTTAAAAAAGTTTACTTGAGTTCATAGAATAAACATTATTTTGCTTTAAAAAATACTTTTCCATTTCTGCTGTACCACACCTGTAGAGTGGGCCGTGTGCTCCCCATACCACAATCTATTAAAAGTTGTGGGTCAGGTGAACTCCATGATACACTTTGGGGTTCTCTAAACCCTGGCCCATAACAATTACCTTAGTCACCTCTTCAAAAGGTTCAATAAGATTAGTCAAAGCCCTCCCTTCCCGAATCCATCCCAGCTCTCCCTAATCAACCAAAATTTTGTGATGTGTTCAGTTACTCCATCCTTGATTGTAGACTCCAGCAATTTCCCAACCACAAATGTTAGGCTAACTGGTTTGTAATTCCTTGGTTTCCACCTTTCACCCTTCTTAAAATGTGGAGTGGCATGTGCAATTTCCCAATCCAGAGGGACTACTCCTGAATCTAGAGAACTCTGGAAGATTATAGCTGGGACATCTACAATGTGCTCCCCTACTTCCTTTAACATTCTCGTATGGAAACCATCAGGTCCTGGGGATTGGTCACTCTTTAGTTCCATTAATTTCCTAGTTAGTGATGCTGTACTAACGTCAATTATGTTAAGTCCCTGTCCTCTGTCAACTATTAATTTTTTCCGGGCGGCACATGGCACAGTGGTCAGCACTGCTGCCCACGGCACTGAGGACCCGGGTTCGAATCCCAGCCCTGGGTCACTGTCCGTGTGGAGTTTGCAAATACTCCCCGTGTCTCCGTGGGTTTCACCCCCACAACCCAAAGATGTGCAGGTTAGGTGGATTGGCCACACTAAATTGCCCCTTAATTGGGAAAAAAGCTAATTGGGTACTGTAAAAAAAAATTTTTTTTAAACTATTCATTTTCTCAGGACTTCTGCCGTGGTTAGCACTGCTGTCTCGCAGCGGCGCGGTCCAGGTTCGATCCCGGCTCTGGGTCACTGTCCACATGGAGTTTGCACATTATCCCCGTATTTGTGTGGGTTTCGCCTCCCTAACCCAAAGATGTGCAGGGTAGGTGGATTGGCTACACTAAATTGCCCCTTAATTGGAAAAATGAATTGGATACTGCTAAATTTATAAAAAAGAAAAAAAAAATTTTTTGCAGGACCTCCGGCACGTTATCCTCCTTGCCTCAGTATTTACAGTAGAAAAAGTAATTGTTCAACATGTCGGCTATTTCCTCATTACCACTGACAATATCTCCATTTTCAGCTTTTAGTGGGCCTACACTGCTCTTCACCACCCGCTTTCCCTTTAAAGAACTCTTAATTTTCTTATTGTGATGTCCCTTGCAAGTTTCCTTTCATAATCCCTTTTTGTAGCTCTTTTAAGCTGCTTTGTGACCCTCTGCTGGTCCTTGAACCTATCCCATTCAACCAGATCTGTGCTACGTCTTGCATTTTTGGAAGTTCTTTAGTTTAGTTTTAAGCTGCCCCTAACCTCTTTCGTTGTCCGTGTCTGCTTTTTTTGTGAAGGGGAGCCTTTTCCTCTCAGGGGAATATTACTTGCTCTGCATCTCTTTAAATGTTTCTTTAAATATGCTCCACTGATCTTCAGTTGGATGACCCATTAACAAATCTTCCCAGTTGTGGACAGTCTCGGCCGCATCCCGTTAAAGTCAGCCTTACCCAAGTGTAAAATTCTAGTGTCTGAAACGTTCTTTTCACTTTCAAATGCTACACTGAATTGTTGTGATCACCGTTTGATAAACATTCACGCACAGTTAGGCTACTAACTGAATTGGGCTCATTACTCATAACTAAATCTAATATTGCCTGTCTCCTTGTTGCATCTAGAACGTATTCAAGAGAACTTTCTTTTCATTCGTATGTTTCTTATAGGAACCCCAGATCCTTTTTCAGCAGTTATCAGTTAACGCTTACAGGGTGATAGATGCAACATTAATGAATAGCATTTGAACCTTCACAAACATCACCAACAGGTTGACAGAAGTGACAATTATGCATCCCTCGCACAAATATAATCTTGCATATATTTTACAAGCCGGGGGTTTCTGCCTACCAATTTGAACAAATGACCATATTTTTGGGACTTCAATGGCAAACTCAGAAACAATGTTATGTAGATACTCATCTCTTGTCCTAATGGCAAGTAAAAGGACAGAAGACATCTCAAAGCTCACAACTGCTTCCATTTAAAACACTCCAGTAACTAGCTATCATAAAAATTAGATAATACAGAACAGAAATATATTATACTTTGAAGAGAGATCCATGTTTGCATCACAACAGGCCACACTTTGTTGCGTGGACTATACTGACAAGGCTGTGTTTCCTTTCCCATCCTTTGTTTGAAATGGCAGACCACTTCAGAAGGCATAGAGTCAATCATATATTGTGGGGTTGGTGTCACGTGCAGATAGACCAAAGGTGGTCATAGATTATCATAGAATTTACAGTGCAGAAGGAGGCCATTCGGCCCATCGAGTCTGCACTGGCTCTTGGAAAGAGTGCCCTACCCAAGGTCAACACCTCCACCCTATCCCCATAACTCAGTAACCCCACCCAACACTAAGGTCAATTTTGGACACCAAGGGCAATTTATCATGGCCAATCCACCTAACCTGCACATCTTTGGACTGTGGGAGGAAACCGGAGCACCCAGAGGAAACCCACGCACACATGGGATGTGCAGACCCCGCACAGACAGTGACCCAAGCCGGAATCAAACCTGGGACCCTGGAGCTGTGAAGCTTTTGTGCTATCCACAATGCTACCGTGCTGCCCACCACAATGCCACCATGCTGCCCGTTCCGGCGCCTCATTCCGGTGGCATGGTCTTCTTTCAAGAACCTATGTAAACCAAATGGACTTTACAACAATCTAACAATTCTTACGGAGAATGCTGGAAAAATTCAGCAGGTACGTGTGCACTTGTGGAGAGCGTGCAGAGTTAACATTTCGAATTGATAACATTTTGTCAGAGGTCGTCACCCTGTAACCTTAGCTCAGTTCTCTCTCCACAGACGCTGTCAGATCTGCTGAGTGTTTCCACCGTTTTTATTTCAGATTTCCGGCAGCTCCAGTATTTTTCCTTTGAATTCGTTCTCATGGTCATTTTGTTCTGAAGTCTTTTATTGGATTTAATTTCACAAATTGACATGATTAGGTTTAAATTCATCATAAAGTTGCTGTCTAGTAGTCTAGTTGTGGAACTTTTACTGCTATTATACCGTACCTTCATAAAAGCTGGAGCAGTGTGATGGGATAACCATTCAATTGTTATTTTAATTAAATGAGGACATCCAGGTGTTCCCAACAGCGGGAGGGATGAAATTAAAGGCATTCTCAAGCTCACCAATTTACCTTAGTAGTTGACATGTCATAGGTAAGGATCTGGGAGATAGCACAACAACTCTCTAAGCCACAGATTGTGGTTAGCCCAGCTAGGCAAAGATAAAGAACAGGAAATTATATATATTTTTAACAGAAGGCTGAGCCAGTGGACAAATATGAGTTAATCAAAGGGAGCCAGAATGGATTGGAACAGCAACGGTGGCACAGTGATTACCATGTCTGCCTCACAGCGCCAGGAGCCCGGGTTTGATTCCAACCTTGGGTGACTATCTGTGTGGAGTTTGCATTCTTCCCGTGTCTGCGTGGGTTTCCTCAGGTGCTCCGGTTTCCTCCAACAGTTCAAAGATGTGCTGGTTAGGTGGGTTGTGGGGATATGGTGGGGTAGTGGGGCCTAGGTAGGGTGCTTTTTCAGAGGGTTGGGGCAGACTCGATAGGCCAAATGGCCTCCCTCTATGCTGTAGGTATTCTATGGACAACAGGCAAGTTCCGTCAAACAAATCATTTTTTTTTAGGAAGTAACAAACAGAGTTTAAGGTGTGCCTATGGATGGTATTTGTACAGACTTTCAGAAGGCATTAGGCAAGGCTCTGAACAACAGACTATTAACTAAAGCGAGAGCACGTGGAATTGGAAACAACCTATTTGTCTGGAAAGGAAATTTAATAGGAGGTAGAATGAAGTATGGATAATGGGTATGTACTCAAATAGGTAGGATGTGGTGTCGCCTAGAAATCTGCACTGGGCATCAGCATTTTCCTACAATATTTATAAATATATATTTATATAAGGACGGCAGTGACATAATGTAGCCACTTAAAATGGCCAACTCCCGATTTAAAATGGCGAACGGCAAAGGCTGATGGGAAAGTCAGCCAACAGAACAAAAACGAGCAGCTACAGGTTGGCTTGGTGTTTACCTCTGGAAAGGCCAGACAAGATCGATACCAGCAACCATCAGCATAACAAATCACCAGCCATCTGTATACTAATGAACAATCCCCAGGAAAAATGAGCAACATTTAGACACAAAGCAAGACTCTTCGGCGGCAGCAGAAGCCTACACAAAGGGAGGTGAACGACCACCTCAAGACCGCCCATTGATCAGGGAACCACTCCAGCATTGGAGAAAATCGAACCAAGCGATTGGGACAAAGTCCAATCACTTGGGACCAGGTACAGGGTCCGCCCCGAAAGGCGGGAAGCCCCTGGGGACTATAAGAATTGAGCCCCAAGTTCAAGATGTTCTCTCTTCCATCGCTTGCAGCTCTTCTTCTTCGGCTCGCTTCCAGCTCTCGTCACTCTTCAGCAGCCGATCGAACCTGTAAGTCTTACTTCAACGTTCGCTACTAGATAGGCGCTCCAAGCTATCAATCTGTGCCAACTTCGAATCCCGCAGGCTCAGAACCCAAACGAAAGGCCATTTGTTTCCCTGACCTGGTGGACCAGTTCCAAGTTAAGTATAGGCCTGTTAGTTGCAGAAGTAGCTTAAACGTAGAATTTGTGCAGGAGTAGTGATTACTGTGTATAATAAATGTGCTTTGATTTAAATCTTACTAATCGGTGTATTGGATTATTGATCATTACTCTGACTTGAACCACGTGGCGGAATCATAAAGATACCTGGCGACTCAAGAGTAAAGGTAATGAAACAGAGCAATTAAACTAAGGCAAAATTAGCAACAATAATCACCGGATTAGTAATCCAAAGGCCCAGTGTAATGCTCTGGGGACCTGGGATTGGATCCCACATGGCAGATGGTGAAGTTTGAATTCAATAAAAATCTGGAATTAAAAGTCTTAAGGATGACCATGAAACCATTGTCAATTGTTGTAAAAACCCATCTGGCTCACTTTAGGGAAGGAAATTTGCCACCCTTACCTGGCTTTCTGTCAATGACAATTTGGTATCACAGTAAATGTTGGAACAAGGTTAGATTAAGTAGGAGCAAAACTATGACTGAGGGGTTCAATGTGTGAAAGTGGGAGATAAGATGAATGAGAATTTTCTAAATGGCCAGACCATTTAGAACTATGTAGATAAATTACTTTTAAAAATATGGAATGTTCCTAAAAATTAACGGGTAATGAGATGTTTTTTTTTCATTACTTTTTACAGGGCTTCGCTGGGTAGGCAAGCATTCGGGGGGGGGTTTCCAGGATTTTGACCCAGCGACCGCTAAGGAACGCTGATATATTTCCAAATCAAGATGGTGAACGACTTGGAGAGGAACTTCCAGATAGTGATGTTCCCATGTATCTGCTGCTCTTATCCTTCTAGATGCTAGTGGTCATGGATTTGGAAGGTGCTGCCTAATGACTGATTGCCTTTATTTCGAGAGGACTAGATACAAAGAATGAAGCTGTGTTAAAGCCATTCAGAGCTCTCATTAGACCTTGTATAGAATCCTGCATTGTTTTCGGCACCGCACACCAAAGAGGCTGTTTAGCACAGGGCTAAATCGCTGGCTTTGAAAGCAGACCAAGGCAGGCCAGCAGCACGGTTCAATTCCCGTAACAGCCTCCCCAAACAGGCGTCGGAATGTGGCGACTAAGGGCTTTTCACAGTAACTTCATTTGAAGCCTATTTGTGGCAATAAGCGATTTTTCATTTTTTTCATCTCTGGAAAGATACATTGGCCTTTGTGGGGGTATAGCACAGATTCACAAGAAAAATAATGAGGCGGAATGGGACAAATAGAGGAATGGACATCAGCAAAAGTTGCAAAGCCTGTATTTCCTTCACTATAGAGGATTATAGGGTAACCTAGTCGAGGTTGGAAGATCCATAGAATAGAATCCCTTCAGGGCATCACGGTAGCACAGTGGATAGCATTGGGACTACGGCGCTGAGGACCCAGGTTCGAATCCCGGCCCTGGGTCACTGTCCATGTGAAGTTTGCACATTCGCCCCATGTCTGCGTGGGTTTAACCCTCACAACCCAAAGGATGTGCAGGTTAGGTGGATTGACCATGCTAAATTGCCCCTTAATCGGAAAACATAATAATTGGGTACTCTAAATTTTATTTATTTTTGGCAAAGAATAGAATCCCTACAATGCAGAAGGAGGCCATTCAGCCCATCAGGTCTGCACCGGCCCTCTGAAGGAGCACCCTCCCTAGGCCCACGCCTGCCCCATCCCCGTAACCCCACCGAACCCGCACATCTTTTGGGCACTAAGGGCAATTTTACCATGACCAGTCCGCCTAATCTGCACATTTTTGGACTGTGGGATGAAACCGAAGGACTTGGAGGAAACACACGCAAACATGGTGACAATGTGCAAACAAACAATTACTCACGGCCAGAATTGAACCCGGGTCCCTAGCGCTGTGGGGCAGCAGTGTTAACCATTGTGCCACCATGCCGCCCTAATTATTGATTCTATAAACTCCTGATAGGGAGAAACTATTTCCTCTAGAGCAGCAGTCCAGAACAAGGGGCAGGACACCAAAATTAAAGATGGGCTATTCAGCGGTAATACTACAAAGCCCTTCTTCACATAAAGGGCAGTGGAAAATTGGATAATCCCCCCCAAAAAAAAATTGCTGAGGCTCAGGGATCTAAAAAAAAAAGTCAAAACTGAGATTTATAAATCTTTTACGCAACACAATGGGTGAAACAAGGAAAAATAATTCTGAAGCATTAACACAGTATCTAAGGTGAGTAAAAGGTAACCGAACAGTAAACATTGTAGACTACATACCAGTCACCATTATGATATGGCCACACAACTGAATATTACAGTTGTCTGTCCAGGCTATTTAAACAGTTTAAAGGGAAACAAAGTGAAATTGCAGTAATCTTCATATTACAGTAACATTGCTCAATCCCTGAAAGTAATGGCTGAAGTAGAAAAAAACTATTAGATCAAAAGCTACTGAACAGCTCAAAATATTCAGCTGTATTTGCTTGATTGAGGAACAATCAAATACATTCTTGTTACTAAATTATTTGGTAGTTATGGGGCACTAAAGTATTTAAAGAATTATCCCATGTTCTTATGTCAAATCCTAATTGCAGACTCCATGAACTTCAGGAAGGCTCACCCTGACATTTTTATATTTTCCAGTTTTCTAAACCAACCAGCAGAACAAATTGAAAGGGACTGAGTGAAGCTGAAATATTTTTCAGTACCTCGGTCCACAAGCTATCAAATCATTGTGAATCCTGACCTTGTACCAACTGCCATGACCAGACATGGTGGTTGCTGGAATTTTTACCAAATAATCCTAGTCAATTGACAACTCCTTGCTTCCTCACAATAAAGAGAGAACTATACAATTGTAGGTTAGTTCATGCCATGGTTTATTTTGCATTATCCCAAACCATAGGCAAGAGTGATATTGGGTCACGTTTTGGTATTTGATCCACAAAGCCAACGAATTCATCGACACAACCAACAAAAGTACTTACGAGTGCAAAGGAAAGTGCTACTGCATTTTTCAGGATAGAAATCAAATCCCAGGAGCCACAATGCTCAAGACAACAGTAAGTTTCTTTGACAAAGAGTCATCCATTCAGACTCAAAACATGGCAGATGGTACACGGTCAGGATTCACAATGAAAATATACACCAAGGAATGTCAGGACGAGCCTTCCTGCAGTTCGTGAATCCACCTAACCTGCACATCTTTCGACTGTGGGAGGAAGCCGGAACACCCGGAGGAAACTCATGCAGACACAAGGAGAAAATGCAAACTCCACAAAGACAATCACCCAAGGCCAGAGAGTGTTCTAGACAGGGCAGGAAGGTGGCACTGTGGTTAGCACTGCTGCCTCACGGCGCCGAGGTCCCAGGTTCGATCCCGGCTCTGGGTCACTGTCCGGGTGGAGTACATAGAACATAGAACATAGAAAATACAGCACAGAACAGGCCCTTCGGCCCACGATGTTGTGCCGAACCTTTGTCCTAGATTAATCATAGATTATCATTGAATTTACAGTGCAGGAGGAGGCCATTCGGCCCCTTGAGTCTGCACCAGCTCTTGGAAAGAGCACCCTACCCAAACTCAACACCTCCACCCACCACCAAGGGCAATTTGGACATTAAGGGCAATTTATCATTGGCCAATTCACCTAACCCGCACATCTTTGGACTGTGGGAGGAAACCGGAGCACCCGGAGGAAACCCACGCAGACACGGGGAGGACGTGCAGACTCCGCACAGACAATGACCCAAGCTGGAATCGAACCTGGGACCATGGATCTGTGAAGCAATTGTGCTATCCACAATGCTACCGTGCTGCCCTTAAGAACAAATAAATCTACACTATATAATTTTCCCGTAATCCATGTACCTATCCAACAGCTGCTTGAAGGTCCCTAATGTTTCCGACTCAACTACTTCCACAGGCAGTGCATTCCATGCCCCCACTACTCTCTGGGTAAAGAACCTACCTCTGATATCCCTCCTATATCTTCCACCTTTCACCTTAAATTTATGTCCCCTTGTAATGGTGTGTTCCACCTGGGGAAAAAGTCTCTGACTGTCTACTCTATCTATTCCCCTGATCATCTTATAAACCTCTATCAAGTCGCCCCTCATCCTTCTCCACTCTAATGAGAAAAGACCTAGCACCCTCAACCTTTCCTCGTAAGACCTACTCTCCATTCCAGGCAACATCCTGGTAAATCTTCTTTGCACCTTTTCCAGAGCTTCCACATCCTTCCTAAAATGAGGCGACCAGAACTGTACACAGTACTCCAAATGTGGCCTTACCAAGGTTTTGTACAGCTGCATCATTACCTCATGGCTCTTAAATTCAATCCCTCTGTTAATGAACGCGAGCACACCATAGGCCTTCTTCACAGCTCTATCCACTTGAGTGGCAACTTTCAAAGATGTATGAACATAGACCCCAAGGTCTCTCTGCTCCTCCACAATGCCAAGAACTCTACCGTTAACCCTGTATTCCGCATTCATATTTGTCCTTCCAAAATGGACAACCTAACACTTTTCAGGGTTAAACTCCATCTGCCACTTCTCAGCCCAGCTCTGCATCCTATCTATGTCTCTTTGCAGCCGACAACAGCCCTCCTTACTATCCACAACTCCACCAATCTTCGTATCGTCTGCAAATTTACTGACCCACCCTTCAACTCCCTCATCCAAGTCATTAATGAAAATCACAAACAGCAGAGGACCCAGAACTGATCCCTGCGGTACACCACTGGTAACTGGGATCCAGGCTGAATATTTGCCATCCACCACCACTCTCTGACTTCTATCGGTTAGCCAGTTCGTTATCCAACTGGCCAAATTTCCCACTATCCCATGCCTCCTTACTTTGTGCAGAAGCCTACCATGGGGAACTTTATCAAATGCCTTACTAAAATCCATGTACACTACATCCACTGCTTTACCTTCATCCACATGCTTGGTCACCTCCTCAAAGAATTCAATAAGATTTGTAAGGCAAGACCTACCCCTCACAAATCCGTGCTGACTATCCCTAATCAAGCAGTGTCTTTCCAGATGCTCAGAAATCCTATCCTTCAGTACCCTTTCCATTACTTTGCCTACCACCGAAGTAAGACTAACTGGCCTGTAATTCCCAGGGTTATCCCTAGTTCCTTTTTTGAACAGGGGCACGACATTCGCCACTCTCCAATCCCCTGGTACCACCCCTGTTGACAGTGAGGACGAAAAGATAATTGCCAACGGCTCTGCAATTTCATCTCTTGCTTCCCATAGAATCCTTGGATATATCCCGTCAGGCCCGGGGTACTTGTCTATCCTCAAGTTTTTCAAAATGCCCAACACATCTTCCTTCCTAACAAGTATTTCCTCGAGCTTACCAATCTGTTTCACACTGTCCTCTCCAACAATATCGCCCCTCTCATTTGTAAATACAGAAGAAAAGTACTCATTCAAGACCTCTCCTATCTCTTCAGACTCAATACACAATCTCCCGCTACCGTCCTTGATCGGACCTACCCTCGCTCTAGTCATTCTCATATTTCTCACATATGTGTAAAAGGCCTTGGGGTTTTCCTTGATCCTACCCGCCAAAGATTGTTCATGCCCTCTCTTAGCTCTCCTAATCCCTTTCTTCAGTTCCCTCCTGGCTATCTTGTATCCCTCCAATGCCCTGTCTGAACCTTGTTTCCTCAGCCTTACATAAGTCACCTTTTTCCTCTTAACAAGACATTCAACCTCTCTTGTCAACCATGGTTCCCTCACTCGACCATCTCTTCCTTGCCTGACAGGGACATACATATCAAGGACACGTAGCACCTGTTCCTTGAACAAGTTCCACATTTCACTTGTGTCCTTTCCTGCCAGCCTATGTTCCCAACTTATGCACTTCAATTCTTGTCTGACAATATCGTATTTACCCTTCCCCCAATTGTAAACCTTGCCCTGTTGCACGTACCTATGAGTACGCACATTCTACCCATGTTTGCGTGGGCTTCGCCCCCACAACCCAAAGATGTACAGGCTCGGTGGTTAGGCCACATTAAATTACCCCTTCATTGGGAAAAAATTAATTGGGTACTCTAAATTTTTTAAATTTTTTTTTTTTTAAAGTGTTCTAGACGACGCCACACATTTCCAATTAATAACTAGAAAGGGCAGTCAGTTAGATCATAGAATTTACAGTGCAGAAGGAGGCCATTCGGCCCATCGAGTCTGCACCGGCCCTTGGAAAGAGCACCCTACTTTAGCCCATGCCTCCACCCTAACCCCGTAACCCCACCTAACCTTTTGGACACCAAGGGCAATTTAGCGTGGCCAATCCACCTAACCTGCACATCTTTCGACTGTGGGAGGAAGCCGGAACACCCGGAGGAAACTCATGCAGACACAAGGAGAAAATGCAAACTCCACAAAGACAATCACCCAAGGCCAGAACTGACCCCAAGTCCCTAGAGCTGTGAGACAGTGCTAACCACTATGCCACCGTGCCACTCATAGTTCCTCAAAGGTTAACGTAATGAAGTAACTTCCCATGCTTCCACATTCTCTGATATACAAGGAAAGCCAAGGAGCAGCACTAGTATGATTCACCAATGGGTTGCTGGGGTTAGCCCTGCATCATACCGATCTCCAGACCTTGAAGGACATCAATGAGGAAGAAGAGAATATCAGGAAATTTCACACACAAAAAAAACTTGGGTAAAAGTATCCAGCACAAATTTAGCACTTTACTATGAACAAAAGCGGAGGAAGAAAAAGAGCAGCCCTTTGTTCAAAATACTCCCTCCATGTTTATTCAAAATATACAGCAATGAAAAGATCAAATTTCAATGGAGACTTATCACATGGTCGCTCTAAGTACCAACTCACCTTTTGGCTGTTATACAAAGGTAATTACGCAGACATGAGGACAGATTTGGGCCTAGTAGAGAAAACGCTGGAAAATCTCAGCAGGTTTGGCAACATCTGGAAGGAGAGGAAAGAGCTAACGCTGCAAGTCCAGGTGACCCTTTGTCAAAGCTAGGGGCATAGAAAGTGGGAGATATTTATACTGTAGGGTGAGGGAATGAAAGATGAGTCTCGTGGACTGGGCAGGAAGACTAAAAAGTAGGACAGTTGATGAGCAATGGCTGTTAAAGGAAATCTTCAATTCCTCCCAACTATTATATTCCAGAGATCAAGAAAGATTGTAATAGGGGGAAAAAACATCCATGGCTAAGCAAGGAAGTTAAAGATAACAAAGGCACAAACTAAGGCATACCATATTGCAAAGGCCAATAGCAGGCTGGAAGATTGAGAAATGATTTAAAGATCAACAACCAGTTACTAAAAGAGTTATAAAAAGAGTAAATTATGAAAGTAAACTAGCGCAAAATATAAAAACGGATAACAAAAGCTTCTATGGTATACAAGAGAGAAAAAGAGTAGCTAAAGTGAATGTTAGGCCCTTAGAGGATGAGACTGGGGAGTTAATAGTGGGGAACACAGAAATAGTGGAGACGCTAAATCAATATTTTGCCTCAGTTTTCACACTGGACGACACTAGTAACATCCTAATAGTAACAAGTAATGCAGAGGTAATAGAAAGGGAGTAGCTTAGAACAATCGTCAATAGGGGAAAAAGTACTAAACAAACTATTGGGATTGAAGGCAGACAAGTCCTCGGGCTTAATGGCCAACATCCTATGATCTTAAAGGTCACAGACATAGGTTGAGAGGTGGTAGATATTTTTTTCTTTTTATAAATTTACAGTACCCAATTCTTTTTTTTCCAATTAAGGGGCAATTTAGCGTGGCCAATCCACCTACACTGCACATCTTTGGGTTGTATTGACAAACTAGACAGAGCAGATGCTTCCTCTTGTGGGGTAATGTAGAATGAGAGGTCACAGTTTTAGGATAAGGGGTAGCAGATTTTAAACCGAGGAGAAGGAAAAATTACTTCTTTCAAAGCGTTGTGAATCTGTGGAATTCATTACCCCAGAGTGTGGTGACGGGACAAGTGAATTTAGACAGAATTTTAATTGGTAATGGTTTGAAGGGTTATGGAGAACAGATAGGAAAGTGGAGTGGCGGCCGAGATGAGATCTGTCATTTTTTTTTTCATATAAATTTAGAGTACCCAATTAATTTTTCCAATTAAGGGGCAATTTACTATGGCCAATCCACCTACCCTGCACATCTTTGGGTCGTGGGGGCGAAACCCACGCAAACATGGGGTGAATGTGCAAACTCAACACGGACAGTGACCAAGAGCCGGGATCGAACCTGGGACCTCGGCGCCGTGAGACTGCAGTGCCAACCACTGCGCCACCGTGCTGCATATGAGATCATGATCATATTGAATGGAGGAGAAGGCTCAAGGGCCTGAATTGTCTACTCCTGCTCCCAGTTCTTATATTCCGATGTTCTAGAGTAATTATTAAGGAACCATGTGCTCCGGAGCAGCTCTACCAATTACAACCAACATCCTGGGGATTACCATAGACTAGAAACGTAATTGGACTAGCCATATAAATACTGTGGCTATGAGAGCAGATAAGAAGTTGGGAAGTCTGCAATGAATAACTCACCTTCTGACTACGAAAGCCTGTCCACCACTTTAAAAGGAACAAAGTGTGTGTTGTAATACTCGCCACATTCTCTTGTACGAGTGCAGCTCCAACAACATTCAAGAATCTCTTCACCATAAAAGACAAAGCTGCCCCTTGATTAGCACTCCATCCGCCACCTTCACCATTCACCCCTTCCACCACCAACACACAATGGTTGTAATGTATGCCACCTACAAGATGCACTGCAGCAACTCAAAGACTCTGTTGACAGCACCTTCCAAATTCGCCAACTTAGAAGGACAAGGGCAGCAAGTGCATGGGAACTCCAGCAAATTCCCACCCAAGTTACACCATCCTGACTTGGATGTCAAAATCATGGAACCCCCTTCCCAAGTACACTGTAGGTGTACCTACACCACATGGACTGCAGCGGTTCAAGAAGGTGGCTCACCGCCACCTTCTCAAGGGCAATAAGGGACGGGCAATAAATGCTGGCATAGCCAGAATGCCCACATCCCATGAAATTAAATGGAGTTATGACTGGACCAGATGATCAGCAGTCAGCCATCATCAGTTAAATACAGATGCATAATACGATTATTCCCACCCGTATTGAAGCTGCAACACAGTATCTATGGGGCAAAGTCAGAACACTGGGAGTGACATGCTCCAAAAGTGCTTCTAAATAGGCGTTAAGTAATATGCTTGGATTGTCCGAACTCCGTACATCACTTCCTAGGAAACTTTCAAACAAATAATTTCATTCATAAGGCTACAAATGCACAATGCAACAGCACTGCTCACAAACAGCAATAAAATTATTTGTTGTGAAGTTTTATACTGCAAAATTAAGTACCAACTCAGCAGAAAGCTGCCTGAAAAATACATCATTCATTAAAGTTAAATGTAATGACCACTTTGATGCATAGTCCTCCCACCAGAAAGTACAATGCAATTTATTAGCATTTTCACTGGAACTGATTTATCATTTAATACAACGGCTGCCTTTGAATTAAATGGAATTTCATTCAAATTTACATCAAGCTTCAAATAGGTTAAGAATTAGGTCAAACCAAGAATATTTTATTTTCATTTCAATACTAACCCTTAAATTTTTTTAAATGTTCGTCAAATTTCACAATCTATTCTATGCTGCAATAGGTCAAACAAGCTTTGATACTTGCTTGGCAATTATTTTTTCCCTGAAAGGTAGTGGGCAGGCACTCAATACATTTGGTCTTCATTTACATGGAAATATGTGCCAATCTAATGTTTAACAATAGTCTTCTCAACTACTCCAATTTCTGGTCTCCTTGTCTACAAATATTAGATGAAAAATAAAACAATGTAGTTCTGCTGCATCAATTTCCAATGGTTAAAAAATAAAACTTATGCCTTGACTGATTCAATTTTCCCCCACTAAATAAGTTTCACCATTAATCCTTGGAGCTCCATTTACAGTGTGAAATTTAAGTATCAAAACCTTCATCTCCTGCTATATCAATGGATGAGAATTCAATACTGGGAATCAGAAGTAATACTTTTTTTTTTTTAAAAAGAGGACACACAGCGAGATCAAAACTGAAACCTTACTTATATGTTATTGTTGGGATCCAGATTAAGTCCATAACTATTGAATCTGTTTCCATCATTAGTCCAGATCACAACTTATTTTGAAAAATTCTCGAATCCCCTCTGGTTTCTTTGTCAGTCATCTTAAATTTGTGTTCTCTAGTTACCGACCCCATTGTTGATTAAAGAAACATTCAGCTGTATACTACAGGGATCACTCTGTCTAATCACCAATTCATAATGCAGTACTGAACTTATATAATAGCAAAACAAATTGCATTAAGCTATTTAACAGGCAAAGAAATGTACTAAGCATTTCACCATATTTATTACAATTCTATCCAATACGTCTTTGCCCATGCAGTAGCTGTGTGATGAGTTTGGTTTGATGTGTAGTTTCAGTCAAGCTTTTTAAAAATTATTAAATGCGTACCAGTACTTCCGTCAAGTACTACTTCGGAAGCCTAGGGCCATTAGAACATTTACTCCCAATCCCCAGCAACACCATAAACTTTGAATCAATGTGCTCACTGCATGTGCTTTTTGCCACATGTGGTGTATAGCTAGAAATGAAAATATGCAAAATTAAGACCTCCCCCTTAATGATGGAGCAGATAAAGACACAGCCTTTGGGATCACGGAACCAAATAAGCCTCATGCTCCCTGGTTCAGTCCCTGATCCATGTTAAGTCTACCACAGCAGCTGTGGTACAGCGATTGGGGGAAAGAGCAAAAGACTTGGTAAAGCTTTTAGTTATGCCCTGCCTTAGGCTTACCTGCAATGCCTTTTGCAGAGAATAGCCTACCAATACTATGTAAGCTCTCACACAAAGAATGGTCATTAGAGCAAGGTGTGGAAGGCTTCCATCATTTGTCAAAGCACAAGAGTCACCAGTTTCAAAGTGGGGAAAGACTGGCTGAGATAAATAAACCATTCATAAACGAAAATTTCATTTTTAACTAAGCTGATGCTTTTAAATAAAATCAGTCTTCTTTCTCAGTTTTGTTAAAATGTGAAACTTGGAAATAATTCGTATTTATCATAATTGGACCAAGACAAATGTAAAGAATAAAAAGGAGAAACATTAGGTCTTTCAAATTCCAGGTAGCAATGCACACCCATCATACTTCAAATCTGTGACAATCCATATTTAAAAATAGAAGCTTACACAGAAGTACTTCAAATCTTCAACAATACTGTGGAAATTTGCATACATTGGAATCATAAAGCTTTCTCAGAACAATTATTTTGCAGTTTTTAGCATCAAGCTTTTCCAGTCTACACAACATGCTTCCGAGCTAAACCAGGACACCTTGGGTAAGGCTCCAAAGAAACAAAGCACTCCAAGAAACAAGAGTTAGGCACTGTGCAAACTGAACCACATATCAACAACAACTTGGATTTAAAAAGGACGTTTAATGTAGCAAAACATCCCACACAAGGCAATATTACAGCAGGCGACCAAAGCTTGCTCAAAGAGGTAAGTAGGTTTTAAGAAGTGGAGTGGTTTAGTAAGAGAAATCAGAGTTTAGGATCTAGCAGCTGCAAATGATGGGATGATTAAGATCAATGATGCTCATATGGTCTGAATTGGAGGAACAGAAATATGATGGCAGTAGGGGTGAAGAAGATAACAAAGATTAGGAATTTGAGGTTATGGAGAAGAATGACCATTTTTAAAATCATGGCACTGCATAACTGGGAGCCACTGATAGCCAGCAAACAAATGGGTGATGAGAGAATAGGACTTGGCGTTAGCTAGGCCATGGGCAGCAGTTGCTTGGATCGCATCAAGTTTCCAGAGGGTAGAATGTGGAGGGCTAACCAGGAGTGCATTGAAAAGGCCAAATTCAAAAGTAACAAAGGAATGAGGGCTGAGGTAGGGGCAATTCAGGTGATGTCATGGAGGTGGAATCAAGCCAATTTGGTGATAGGGTGGATATGTGGGCAGAAGCCTCAGACTATTCATCAGGGAGTGGGATGGAGTTCGCTGCTTGAGAACTGAGTTTATGTTGGGGGCCAGACACTGGCTTTGGTCAGCTTCCAAATGTATAGTTGTAGGTGATTTCCATCCATGTAGTGCTATGTGTCAGACTAGCAATATGGCAATTTAAGACAGTGGAATGCCAAGAGAGATGGTGATGTAGAGCTGGGTGCCATCAGAATATGCAAAGAAATTGACAGCATTTTTAGATGTCATTACCAATGTGCAACATGTACATAAGGCTATTTCTTATGCCAAAATTAGATCCGCAGAATAATAATCTTTATAATTCTCACAAGTAGGCTTACAATGAAGTTACTGCGAAAAGTCCCTAGTCGCCACACTACGGCGCCTGTTTGGGTACACCGAGGGAGAATTCAGAATGTCCAATTCACCTAACAAGCATGTCTTTCGGGACTTATGGTAGGAAACCGGAGCACCCCGGAGGAAACCCACGCAGACACGGGGAGAATGTGCAGACTCCACACAGGCCGTGACCCAAGCCGGAATCGAACCTGGGACCTTGGCACTGTGAAGCAACAGTGCTAACCACTGTGCCACCATGCCTCAGAAGATACCAGAGATGTCAGTAGAGGAAGTAAGGCATTGCAAATGATTCTCTGGCTACGAAAGGGTAGATAACCAGACAGCTGTAGCCCCACCCTGCTGGGTGACAGTAGATTAGAGGAGGAGGATGTGATCAACCCTGTTAAGGGCTGCAGACAGCGTGAGAAACACCTACAGGGAAAGTATACCTTTGTCACAGTCACACAGGATGTCATTTATGACATTGATACAAGCCATCTCGCAAACAAGATGAGCCTGAAGAGAGCACGAGTGGAGGTCAGAGAGAAACTAGAGAAAGATGCGAGTTTGGGGCAAGGGTAGGAAGGTTTAGCCCAATGGGATAGGAGAAAGGAGAGAAGTGGTAGAAGTAGCTGATCAGATAGTCTCAAACAAGTCAATGAGCTCCTCGCACATGTTGCTAGAGCAGACAGGAGAGAAAGGGTTTGCAGTAGAGAAATGCCGTTGGAGTAGCAAACAGTTTGGCAGATGAGGGAGAACCCAATAGTGCTTTATATGGTCCAGATCTGATGCTGAACAATTAAACCAGATTTCTCTCCTAGCATGTGTCTCTTGGACTTAAAAGTGGAGATGAGCGTCGTACTCGGGGAATGGCAAGGATGAGAAAGTAATCATTTTAATGAGGACAAGACAAAGTTGAAAGTTGAGCTTGTGGTTAGACAGATAAGTAACTGCAACAGATAAGAAACTACCACCACCTCCATCAGTCCCAGCAGGGCAATAGGTGGAAGGGCTAACAAGGTAAGGAAGATGTCATCGCCCTCAACCAGGTTTCCATTAAGGTCATCATGTTGATGTAATATTCACAGCAAATTCATGGAGGTAAGCCTCTTCCAGAGGCTTGGGAACCGATAACCTCCTTTTCCATTTGGAAACAGTTTGCATTGCAAAGGCAGAAATATACAAAATAAAAGTAAATCCATACATATTGAAAAGTGCTAACTTTCATGTGAGACCAAATCAGTCTCCATAAGTACTTCGGTTCAATTTGAAAGCTGCAGTAAAAAATACAAGCCAAAATAAATATTTTTAACGGTTTTATCAACCGTTAACAGTTTTAACAAGCAGCACGGTAGCACAAGTGGCTAGCACTGTGGCTTCATAGCGCCAGGGTCCCTGGTTCAATTCCCTGCTGGGTCATTGTCTGGGTGAAGTCTGCACTTCCCCCCCCCCCCCCCCGTGTCTGCGTGGGTTTCCTCCGGGTGCTCCGGTTTCCTCCCACAGTCCAAAGACGTGCAGGTTAGGTGGATTGGCCATGCTAAATTGCCCCTAGTGTCCAAAAGGTTAGGAGGGGTTATTGGATTACGGGGATAGGGTGGAAGTGAGGGCTTAAGTGGGTCGGTGCATACTCGACGGGCCGAATGGCCTCCTTCTGCACTGTATGTTCTATGTTCTAATGTTCTATGTTATTATAAAGGTTAAGAACTTAAACTGTCACAAATGAAGACCCATAATAACTCAACTGAAATCTTACAGCAGAAAAGTTCAATATTTGTAATTCCCCCCCCCCTCCCCCTCTACTGCTTCCCCACCCTGCATTCTTTCCACACACTGCCATATTTTCATTGCATAGCTGTGATTTGTGACCGTCGGATTAAACAATACATCAGTATGGAACACTTGCACTCACACAGCATTGGGTTTTTTTGCTGCAACACTGGCCTTAACCTTCAAAAATGAAACTGCTAAAGAGGGCTTCCATCACCCAAAAACATATTTAACCTCAGTTGTAGAACAAAATAAAATTATTACTCAGTGAAATTAGTAAAACTGGTTCTGTACACATTTTAAAATAAATGGAAATTTAAAAATGTTTGGCATTGATAATTTACTCCTAGGGATCCAGCAGAAAACTCAATTCAGCCAGTTACTGCAGGCTGCGTTCACATTAGGGTGTGGGCAACTGAACAGAGCCGTATATACAAAAAAATTACACATATGCTCACAAATTAAAACTCATGCATTCAAATCACAGTCTTTTTTTCCGAATGCCAATTACCAATTGACTGTATTACACAATAAAATTGCTTGCTTATATGAGCTAAAACAGTAATCCTGATTACTTTAATACAGAAATAACGCAACAGCCTTAACACCATGTGCAAGCATAGCCAAACATACCGAATGAAGCTACATACCGAATAAAGCTAAATACAATTTTACCAATTTTTTGTTTAACGCTTCACAGATTTTAATATACCAGATAAAAACGGTACCTGTGTGGCACATCAGTCAGCACCAAGTACATTATTTACTAGGAAGTCTGCATCAGATATGCGTCTGCATGCTTTATGGCTGTTAAAAGGTAGCACACTATCTAGCAAGGTTGAAGTGCTTTATTCCGTTTCCGAATCACTATTTAGCAGGAAACTACTGCTGGGTGTCTGAGCATGCCCAGCATCAACTGTGGGATTGGGAGAGCAGTTATCTAGCCGAGAAACCACATCCCAAACCAAGGCCTAAAACTACAGCCTTGAACTTGGTGCAACAAAATAAAGCTTTTTAGAATTTGCCACTCAATAAAATAGCTTCACCCATGCAAATTTCTAAGCTTGATCTCTATTAAGACCTGTAAACTATATCGCAATAAAGCACCCACAAACCAAACATGTAATTTATTCTAAATGAAACAAGAATTGCTCTGCTTTACTCTTATTTAGTATTTTTAAGTTAATACGGCAACAATATTTACCACAACATCTTAAAGGGCAGTTTAACATTGAAAAGTTCATTCAAACCAACATAACATCAGAAACAAACATCCCTGCGCATCCTGACAAAAAAAATGCGATTCAACCCAAACCACACTAACACACCCATTCATTATCCCTATTAGTACAATGATTTATTCAATATCACAGCAAATCACTGAATCGTTTCCTAATAGCCATGTCCTTGGCTGAACATCAAGCCCCTTCACAAACCAAATCTTACAATTTAAAATGCAACTGAACTAATACACACCATTTTGTTTCAAGTCACAGTGAAATTTACAAAGCAACATTCCTTTCTCTCCACCTCTTCCCCCCCCCCTCCCCTCTTCGCAATTCTTAAAGAACTTAATTATAAAGCATGTACTTTCTTCCATAAGCATATGGTCTTCTATAAATAATACAATGTGAAAACAAGAACCATGAGTCGAGATTGCACCACATTACAATCAAACATGAACAACCCGAAGAGATCATCGCTACCCACTATTCTGGCTGGGCTTCATCCCAGTGGTACAACAATCTCTCTCCATTTTGTAACAAGGCTTTTGTTTCAAGCCCGGAAGTGTAAAAAGAATACACACGTTTACAGACTGAAAAAATTCCCAGGAAAAATAAACAATGAAAATGGTCAGACTCCAGACCCCCAATTCAGGGAGAGGCCAGAGTACAATTTCTGAGTCGGAATATGAAATATGCGCCATACTGTAAACTCGCCGTATGTCGCTGCACAAAACACGTAATTGTGTCCATAATTCTCCATTTGTCAAGATTGTTTCTATTTTGAAAAGACAAAAATCAATCTGTATAAAACACTGTGGATTTAAACTAGATCTGTGGGCTACAGGCCTGCAGATTTTAATGGAGAGCTGCAGGCTGACTGCAGTGGGGTTGGTGTCTGTCTGTAACCGGCATTTTCTGAAGACGTGTCACACACACACACACACACACAGACAAACACACACAACATGCACACAGTCCCTAACCTCCTCCTCCCCAACCAAGCTTTCTTTTAAAAAAAAACAAATTTTCAAGGGGAAAAAATCTCTACAGGAAAAATATTTCATTTATTTTATTTTTAAAAGTCACACACAAAAAACGTATGAACACGAGAGCAACCCCACTCAGAAATAGAAAAGTCTTCAATCTCACCAGATTCTCTTTTCTACAGGATTTTTGTCTCCTTTAGGGAGAAAGAGCCTATGACTTAGGTCTCAAATCCTGAAATAGACAGAGAGAGGTTTCTAGATGTGTTGCTACCTTATTTTTAAACTGGAGAGTGGGGGGCGAATGGGGGGGGGGGGGGGGGCTAAGTTTTTTTAAAAAGAGAAAAATCGAAACAAGATTACTCCCTGTTCGTCGTTAAGAGCTTCTTTTCTATCCCTCCTCTTTCCACATTTCAGTCACCCTCCTTTAAATCAGCCCAGGCACAAAGCAATTCCTTTCAGAAACACTGAACAGTAAATGTAATTTCTTTTTTTAAAAAGAGGCTTTACTAAAAAACCTTGAACCCATCCACACTTGCAACAAGTGCCCAGAAACCAAACAGATCTTAAAGATTTTACTTCTAACCCCGAGTAACCTATAGTGACAACGTTAACCACCCAGACCCTCCAAAAAAAATGAACCAACAGTAATCAAAAAAATAAGGTTGAAGAATATCTCCTCGGTTTAAGTCACTATTTTTTTGGAATTTTATATATATATATATATATATACATATATCGATCAATTGAATGTTTCCCAAAAAGTGAAGGATACGAAGCAGGCTGTTGTAGTCCTCTTATTACAGGCTGTGGTTTGGCTTTCTGTGGTAAGCTCATTTCAGGCTGAGGAAGACAAAAAAAAGGAAAAACCAGGCGGATTTTTTGTTGTATAGAGACAGAGAGATGTACCTCAGGGTGTCCTCCCTCAGAAGGACGTTTCCCACTTGAGTTTACCTGCAAATCACAAAAATAATAGCATTGGTAGATGGCCCAGAGTATGAACTAGCAGCGGGGCTCGTCCTTTGAGTGAAAGAGTCAAACTTTAGGACGGATGCAAGCGATTTTTTACGCACAAACCAACATGGCGAACCAAGCCGCTCTCAGTCCGAGAAGACGGACGCCCGGCGGCCCTCGGCAACTTCCGGAGAACTTCGACGCCGGCTGCTCGGCAACTTCCGGAAAGACTCGGCTCCCCCCTCCCCCTCCCCCCTCCCCCCTCCTCCCGCCCCGCCACCACTTCCTTCGGCTGTTTCCGGAAACTTCACAGCAAAGAGCCGGGTCACCCAGGAAGCACAGGTCTTTGGGGCAAGCACAGCTCCCCTGTCACTTAGATTTCAATGAACATGGACATAGTCATAAGTGTAAACAACAGCAGTGGCAGGAATTGCGAGCCCCACCTTCAATTAGGACATAACCTGGTGCAAAAGTGTTTGAGACGTGTAAAGTTACGGGGTCAAGGCAGGAGAATGGGGATGAGAAACATATCAGCCATGATCGAATGGCGGAGCAGACTCGTTGGGCCGAATGGCCTAACTCTGCTCCTATATCTTATGGTCTTACAAATAGGACATGGAACATAAGAACACACAGGAACAGGAGTAGGCCTCTCGGACCATCAGAACTGCTCTGCCATTGATGTTGATTGAGGGATAAATATTGTTTGGAGGAGAATTCTCCCTCAAAATGCTGTGCTTTTAATAAATGTGTCCATTCTGTGCATGCAAGTGTGGATGCAAGGCCAGTATTTAATTCAAAGCCCATGTTGTGCTTGAGAAGTCGGTGATGAACCTCCTTAAACTGTTGCAGTCCTTGTGGTAAATATACCTCTTACAGTGCTGTGAAAAAGACAGTTTTTGATTTTGCTGTAGTAAAGGAATAGCAATAAAAGCAAAATCTTGGAGGTGCTGGAAATCTGAAATTAAAACAGAAAATGCCTGGTAGCGTCTGTTGTTTTTATTAAGGGGCAATATTAAGGATAGGTGGCCAATCCACCTATCCTGCACATTTTTGGGTTGTGGGGGTGAAACCCACGCAAACACGGGGAGAATGTGCAAACTGCACATGGACAGTGACCCAGAGCCGGGATCGAACCTGGGACCTCGGTGCCGTGAGGCAGCAGCACTAACCACTGCGGCACCGTGCTGCCCGAGATAAGTAGAGTTAACACTTCAAATCCAATATGATTCTTCTTTGGAACTCATGATATATGTCCAAGTCAGGAAGGTGCGCAATTTGGTCGGGAACTTTGGGGCGGTGGCGTTCCCACATGCTCACTGCCCTTGTCCTTCTTGGTGTTAGAGGTCACAGATTTAAGAGATGCTGCTCACTAAGTCTTGAACTTTTGAAGTGCATTTTGCAGATGGTAGAAGTACTACAGGCATGGTGGTGTAAGGTGAGCCAATTTGTCTTTGCGCTTTGCCTTGGATGGTGCTGAGCTGCTTGAGTGCTGTTTTAATCTGCACTCATCAAACAATTAGAGAGAATTCTAGACATCTGCCTTTTAGTGGCAAGACTTTAGGCATTCAAGAGGTGAGTTACAAAATACAGGATTCTAGCCTTTGCCTGCCTTGTAGCCACAGTATTTGTGTAGCTGGTCCAGTTAAATTTCTGGTTGATGGTAGTACATCCCAGGATATAGATGGCAAACTATTGTACAGTATATTCAGTTATGCACCAGCTAATTTCTGCTGGTGCATCATCCTTGGGAAGATTACGAGAAATGCAAGTCTTTCTCTTGTCTATCTTCCACGCCCTCAGGATATCCCAAGAGAAATGAAAGACATCTGTTTATATCGGAGGAGATGTTCAACCCACATTCACCGTCAGAGAGAATGGCGATGTGGGCGGAAAATCCGGAGAGAAGCGGGCAACACAATTCTCTCCGGCGAGATCGCATTTCTGAATTTTCCCTGTCCCTCACTGGTGAGGTTACAAGATTCATGCCTGCTAAAGTTGAGAACGTAATTTTAATGTATTTGAATAAATTTTCATATCATCACCTCTGTTTGAGATAGATATATTTCTGACTTCTGATTTGAAAAATGGGTTTACGGGATATGGGGAACAAGTAGGGAGGTGACTTTGGGACCAGGAATAGATCAGCCATGATCTGATTGAATGGCGGAGCAGGCTCGAGGGGCTGAATTGCTTACTTCTGCTCCTAATTCCTATGTTCCTATTATCCAGCCCCTCCCACTATGTGATCTCCCCTCACTGAATATTCATACCTCGCAAGCGTGATGTCACGTTGGCGATATTTACAACAGATATTTTAAAACAAGATTCAGTCGAGGGATATCGCCGGGGTTTAAAGATAAATATAGCCCCCAGGAGGAGAAGGACATGCCCGGCAATCCCCTGGCACTGACCCCTGGCCCTCGTGGGACCCCCATGATGGGGGTTGCATGCCATCTATGTGTGGTGGAGGGGAGAGTGCGAGCAGTGAGAGGGGAACCTGTAGGCATGGGGGGAGAGCAAGCACTGAGGGAGAGGGAAGGCTGGCGATACGCCCATAGTGATCGTGGGGAATGTGAGCTCCCAATGATCGTCTGAGGGGGTGGGCAGCCCCTGATGATTGTCTGGGTTTGGTGGGGAAGCCCCCGATACCTCTAGATGTGGGGGGTGGAGTTGATGTTCAATTCTGATCGGTGTGCCCTTTAAAGATGGCGCCCCCATTTCTTTGGAGTCAGGTGCCAGTACTATCAGGCCCCGCCCCACCAGAGTGATGGTGTAAATCACGGCCACTTTTTTAAAACTCAGATAGGTTCAAGATCTGGTGAGAAAACTGGTCTGGGCAGCTGAAGAACTTCACGCCAGTTTTCATTCGGAGCCTGACACTTGGTAAGATTCTCCCCTTAGTGTTTATCAGACATCTAAGAACTTTACAGCCATTGACGTATTTCTTGAAGATTAATCACTGTTGAAATGTAGGGGACACGGTCGCCAATTTGTGAATAACAAACACTGTGGCCATCTGAGATGGCCATCTGCAAAGGATCATGGGAATAATGGCCAACCCAGGACTCAGACAGATACAGAGCTTCTGTGTATTTGGAACGCAGGTAGCTAGACCTGACCAAAACCCCCACTCGTTTCCTTTTTAATGGCCCGTTCCCCAGAACAATATGACTCAAATCAAGAAACCGGTACAGCCACAGACTGATCGGCGCCACTCCCTTTACTCAGAGAATCCAACTGCCAAGGTCAATGACCGCTAAAGACCCGCCCATCCACCAAGGCACCCGCCCCTTTATTGGCCAAAATCGAAGACAGTGATCAGAGCCCAAGATCAAGGACCGCCCCAAAGAGTGCAAAATCCCAGAGGGATAAAAAGGGACAGAGCCATGTGTTCGGTCTCTTTTGGGCCAGGCCTGTGCCAGCCTCTTTTGGATCAGGCCTGTGCCAGCCCAACTCTAGCAGGAACAGCCAGCCAAGTTCAAGACCAACGATCGCTACCTGATGGATGAGCCCAGCAGAGACAGAGCCACTTCTTTGAACCGGCCACATGAAATCAAGATAAAGGCCTTATCCATTTGCACAGTGTCGGTCACCCTGAAGTTAAGTATAGGTTATTGTAGCTGATAGGTGTAGTTTAACTTGTAGTAGATATTGTGTTTGCATGTCGAAGTAATCCTAGTGTGTGTAAATAAACCATCTTTTGAACTGACTAACTGGTTGTGTGGTCATTTGACCGATATAAGGGAAAGACTTGTGGTTCACCGAGATAAATAGAAATACCCACAGTATTGGCGACGCTGTTGGGACATAACAACATATAAATAGAGCCTCATTATTAAAAAGGGTAACAACACCCACAAAGAGCAAAGTGATAATAACCAGATAATCTGTTCTATTGTGCTAGAAGGTGGCATGGTGGCACAGTGGTTAGCACTGCTGCCTTATATTGCCAGGGACCCGGGTTCAATTCCAACTTTGGGTGACTGCGGAGTTTGCACTTTCTCCCCATGTTGCGTGGGTTTCCCCAGGGTGTTCCAGTTTCCTCCCACAGTCCAAAGATGTGCAGGTTAGGTTGATTGGCCATGCTAAATTGCCCTTTGTGTGCAAAAATTAGGTGAAGTTACTGGGATAGGACAAGGGAGTGGGCCTAAGTAGGGTACTCTTTCAGAGGGTCAGTGCAGACTCAATGGGACAAATTACCTCCTTCTGCAGGGATTCCATGATGTTGATTAATTGAAGGATAGATATCATTCATAACAACGGCAATAACTCCCCTGATCTTCTTCAAAATAGTGAAATGGAATCTTTCACATTCACCTGAGTAGGCTGATGGGGCCTCTCATCCAAAAGATGGCATCTCTGATGGTCCAGCACTCCTCCAGTACTGTACGGGAGTGGCAGTCATGTTTTTTAAGCTCAAACCCTGGAGTGGAACTTATTCAGAGTGACATTGATTAAAATAGGTTGCGCTTTGAAACAAAAATAAGCACCACTACTGACTAATACTTGACAGATCCAATGCAACCTCATTGAAATGAAAATCACGTTGATTATCTTAAGAAAACCAAATACATATGTTTACAAAAGAGTGCTCGTTGCTCTGGAACACCTGAAAATACAACTGAGGAGAAAAATGAAAGAGTAATAAATGTTTTTTATTTATGTTACAGAAACTTTGTTGCAGTATTGTACAGTGTTTGTGCTAGATTTTAACATTGAAGAGCACGTGCGTCCATATGTGGGGGTTAAATTAATCAAAAATGGACTTCTGGTGACGGCGGGCGGGAGGCGGCCGCACAATGGAGGGCTCCCGGTCGGCAATGGCATTTTCGGGGCTTTAAGCCCGGTCCCAGGGTCCGCGGAGGCGGCAGAAGAAGGGAGAAGGCACGGAGGAGGCACAGTGGAGACACAGGAGGAAAAAAGGAACAAAGAAAAATGTCGAGGGTGAGCAAGAAAACGGCCGGAAAAAAAACAGCTGGAGGTCCGTCGGGGAGTGGAAAGGTCACCGCGGGGTCACCAGGAAAAATGGAGGTTGGAGCACCAGGGAAGGCCGCACTGCTTACGGCTGAAGAAATAACTACGGTGATGGCTGCAGAATTTGAAAAACAGTTGGCGCAGAAAGCGAAATGCATGGAGACGGTGAGGAAGGAGATGAGGGGGGTTTTGAGTGTGCTGGTGGAGGAGGCGGTTTCCCCGGTGAGGACGGAGGTGGCGAGCGCAGTGGCGGAGGTGCGAGAGCAAGGGGAGGCGCTGAAGGAAGTGGAGGCACGGTGATCAACTTGCCTCGATGGGGAAAGAGATGCGGAAGGTGATGGCTACTAACAAGGATCTGCGAGGAAAAATGGAAGACCTGGAAAACAGATCCAGGCGACAGAATTTGAGGATTGTGGGGCTGCCCGAAGGAGTTGAAGGACCGAAGCCAACTGAGTACTTTGCCGTGATGCTGGCAAAACTATTGGGGGAGGGGGAGGACCCCTCCCGATATGAACTGGATCGGGCTCATCGGTCGTGGAGGCCTGTACCAAAGGCGAGTGAGCCGCCAAGGGCAGTGACTCTGTGCTTCCGTAGGTACAGGGTGAAGGAGAAGGTCCTGAGCTGGGCCAAGCAGAAGCAGGTGGTGCAGTGGGCTGGAGCTGGTATACGTGTATACCAGGACTTTACGGTGGAGCTGGCAAGGAGGCGGGCTGCCTTCAACCGGGTGAAGAGGGCACTGTACATTAGCAAGGTGCAGAGCGGCATTGTATATCCAGCGAAGCTGAGGGTGACTTACAAGCTCAGGGACTTTTATTTTGGAACGGCGGAAGCAGCGGAGGAGTTAGCGAAAGCAGAAGGACTGTGGCAGAACTGACAAATTGAGGAATGGTCATGTGCCGATGTAACCTCATGACTGTATTTTCTTCTTTTTTGTATCACTGCGCGCGGGTGTAGACTAAAGGAGCCAATGCGGTATATATTTGGACAAGGGAAGGGACGGGACTTTCACTCGAAATGAGGGCTCTTTGGGGTGTAGGTGGATATGCGGGGTTTGTGTGCTAAAAGGGGATCTTTGGGCTTTCCTAGGGCTGGGCAAGTGGGAAAGCTGTGTAAGATTAAGGGTGACTACGGGTAATCCCTGATTCCTTTTTGCCATTTGTTTATGTAAACATGCGGGTTGAGGTTTGGGGGTTGGTGGGTAGATGAGATCGTTGTTATTATGGGGACTGACATTTCTTGCTGATTATTGTTTATTGTTGATGGATGTAAATGTGGGAGAAAATGTGAAAAAGTAGAATTTAAAAAAATAAAAAAATAAAAATAAAAATTAATCAAAATTGTCAGCACATCTGGAAGTCAGCTCCAATGTGCCAACTTCCAAATTCAAGTCATGTAATGTATATTGTAAGAGCTGATCATATAGTGACACCACCCTCTGCTTAGAATTTGCCCGAGCACAATAGTTAATCAAATCTCGATGCGATGATCAGAATTTGAGTTTGTGTTAATTTAGTTATTGGTCAGAACAATGGGAGTCGGAGCTATAGGAGACTGTTGGCTACATCCCATTTCAGGGGTGAATAAAGTGTGCGACAACTTGAGCAATTAAGTAGATTCTCTGGGTGGTATTTAATGCAAGTGATAGCGGGTCTCGTTTGCCAGCTAAAGAGCCGGCAAGAGCCCAGCATCACTTTGACCCACTGCAACGGTGGGCCCTCCACAGAATCAAGGAACCCGGAGGCAAAAACCCTGCCTCCGCCCGAGAGCTGCCGGCAGCTCTGCATTGCAGGCATTGCCACTTGGGGAGTGATGGCTGCAGCCAGTAATGCACCCACCAGAAGCCCGGGATCAGCAAGAGAGCGCAGACCAAAGATGAGTGAGGGCGAGATGGGGGTTGTGGGATGAATGTCCTCAGGGAGGGGGAAGGCAGCAATCGGGGGTAGCACTCAATGAGACCCCCCCCCCCCATTCCCTGGGAGCCCGCAAACAAACCCAACCATTGGGTGAATACCAGTGATGGTGAGATGAGGCCTTTAAGTGGGAATTAGTTACCCTGGACATAATCAGGATGGAGACAGGAAGGCGGTTGTTATCCTCCAACCCAATTAAATGCCCGCCTCAGAAGGGAGCATTAAATTCCACCCTCTGTGTGAGTTATTTCCAGTCCAAAACTCCGCATGTACAATTGGCTGCAAATGCGTAACCAGTACTGGAGAGGCAACATGTGAAAGGCTTAGAGGGGATGGAATTTTTAAAGTACATCCAGAAGAACCTTGTCAGCCAGCACGTGGAAAGCCCTATTCGAGAGAGGGCGGTATGTGACCTAATTTTAGGGAATGAAGCCGGCCATGTGGTGGTCGAAGCATCGGTGGGGAGCATTTTGATGATAGTGACCAAAACGTGTAAGATTTAAGGTAGTTATGGAATAGGACAAAGCTCGGCTGAAAATAAAGGTTCTGAATTGAGGGAAGGCCGATTTTAGTTGGATAAGACAGGAACTCGCCAATGTTAATTATGGGCAGCACGGTAGCACAGTGGTTAACACTGTTGCTTCACAGCTCCAGAGTCCCAGGTTCGATTCTCGGCTTCGGTCACTGTCCGTGTGGAGTCTACACGTTGTCCCTGTGTCTGCGTGGGTTTCCTCCGGGTGTTCCGGTTTCCTCCCACAGTCCCGAAAGACGTGCTGTTAGGTAATTTGGACATTCTGAATTCTCCCTCTGTGTACCCGAATAGGCGCTGGAATGTGGCGACTAGGGGCTTTTCACAGTAACTTCATTGCAGTGTTAATGTAAGCCTACTTGTGACAATAAAGATTATTATTATTAACAGTGGTTCAGTTGGGCAGCACGGTGATGCAGTGGTTAACACTGCTGACTACGGCGCTGATGACCCGAGTTTGATCCCGGCCCGGGGTCACTGTCTGTGTGGAGTTTGCACTACTCCCCGTGTCTCCATGGGTTTCACCCCCACAACCCAAAGATGTTAGATGGATTGGCCAGGCTAAATTGGCGGTTATTTGAAAAATATAATTGGGTACTCTAAATGTATTAAAAAAAGAGAATTGATGATAGTTCTCATGGGCACCATTATTTTTTTTTAATAAATATTTTATTGAAAATTTTTGGTCAACCAACACAGTACATTGTGCATCTTTTACACAATATTATAACAACACAAATAACAATGACCTATTTTATAAACAAAAAATGAATAAATAATAAATAACAAAAATGAAAACTAACCCTAATTGGCAACTGCCTTATCACAAGTAACACTCTCCAAATATATAATTTAACAGTCCAATATATAATTATCTGTCGCAACGACCTATACATATTATACAGTATATATTAACAACACTGAGAGTCCTTCTGGTTCCTCCTCCCCCCCACCCACCCCCCCCTCCCCCCCACCCGATCCTGGGCTGCTGCTGCTGCCTTCTTTTTTCCATTCCATCTATCTTTCTGCGAGGTATTCGACGAACGGTTGCCACCACCTGGTGAACCCTTGAGCCGACCTCCTTAGAACGGACTTAATCCGCTCTAGCTTTATAAACCCTGCCATGTCATTTATCCAGGTCTCCACCCCCGGGGGCTTGGCTTCTTTCCACATTAACAATATCCTGCGCCGGGCTACTAGGGACGCAAAGGCCAAAACATCGGCCTCTCTCGCCTCCTGCACTCCCGGCTCTTGTGCAACCCCAAATATAGCCAACCCACAGCTTGGTTCGACCCGGACCCCCACTACTTTTGAAAGCACCTTTGTTACCCCCATCCAAAACCCCTGTAGTGCCGGGCATGACCAAAACATATGGGTATGATTCGCTGGGCTTCTCGAGCACCTCGCACACCTATCCTCCACCCCAAAAAATTTACTGAGCCGTGCTCCAGTCATATGCACCCTGTGTAATACCTTAAACTGAATCAGGCTTAGCCTGGCACACGAGGACGACGAGTTTACCCTGCTTAGGGCATCTGCCCACAGCCCCTCCTCGATCTCCTCCCCCAGCTCTTCTTCCCATTTCCCTTTTAGTTCATCTACCATAGTCTCCCCTTCGTCCCTCATTTCCCTATATATATCTGACACCTTACCATCCCCCACCCATGTCTTTGAGATCACTCTGTCCTGCACCTCTTGTGTCGGGAGCTGCGGGAATTCCCTCACCTGTTGCCTCGCAAAAGCCCTCAGTTGCATATACCTGAATGCATTCCCTTGGGGCAACCCATATTTCTCGGTCAGCGCTCCCAGACTCGCAAATCGTCCACATACGAAGATACCCAGTGTTCTTCTCCTCCTCTAAGTACTCCCCTCCACTTCTTGGAACCCCTCAACGCTATCGCCAGGGGCTCAATCGCCAGTGCAAACAATAATGGGGACAGAGGGCATCCCTGCCTTGTCCCTCTATGGAGCCGAAAATATGCAGATCCCCGTCCATTCGTGACCACGCTCGCCATCGGGGCCCTATACAACAGCTGCACCCATCTAACATACCCCTCTCCAAAACCAAATCTCCTCAACACCTCCCACAAATAATCCCACTCCACTCTATCAAATGCTTTCTCGGCATCCATCGCCACTACTATCTCCGTTTCCCCCTCTGGTGGAGCCATCATCATTACCCCTAACAGCCTCCGTATATTCGTGTTCAGCTGTCTCCCCTTCACAAACCCAGTTTGGTCCTCGTGGACCACCCCCGGGACACATTCCTCTATTCTCATTGCCATTACCTTGGCCAGGATCTTGGCATCTACATTTAGGAGGGAAATAGGTCTATAGGACCCGCATTGTAGCGGGTCCTTTTCCTTCTTTAAGAGAAGCGATATCGTTGCTTCAGACATAGTCGGGGGCAGTTGTCCCCTTTCCTTTGCCTCATTAAAGGTCCTCGTCAATACCGGGGCGAGCAAGTCCACATATTTTCTATAGAATTCGACTGGGAATCCATCCGGTCCCGGGGCCTTTCCCGCCTGCATGCTCCTAATTCCTTTCACCACTTCTTCTACCTCGATCTGTGCTCCCAGTCCCACCCTTTCCTGCTCTTCCACCTTGGTATATTCCAGCCGATCCAAGAAGCCCATCATTCTCTCCCTCCCATCCGGGGGTTGAGCTTCATATAATTTTTTATAAAATGTCTTGAACACTCCACTCACTCTCTCCGCTCCCCGCTCCATCTCTCCTTCCTCATCCCTCACTCCCCCTATTTCCCTCGCTGCTCCCCTTTTCCTCAATTGGTGTGCCAGCAACCTGCTCGCCTTCTCCCCATATTCGTACTGTACACCCTGTGCCTTCCTCCATTGTGCCTCTGCAGTGCCCGTAGTCAGCAAGTCAAATTCTACATGTAGCCTTTGCCTTTCCCTGTACAGTCCCTCCTCCGGTGCTTCCGCATATTGTCTGTCCACCCTCAAAAGTTCTTGCAGCAACCGCTCCCGTTCCTTACTCTCCTGCTTCCCTTTATGTGCCCTTATTGATATCAGCTCCCCTCTAACCACTGCCTTCAACGCCTCCCAGACCACTCCCACCTGGACCTCCCCATTATCATTGAGTTCCAAGTACTTTTCAATGCACCCCCTCACCCTTAGACAAACCCCTCATCTGCCATTAGTCCCATGTCCATTCTCCAGGATGGGCGCCCTCCTGTTTACTCCCCTATCTCCAGGTCTACCCAGTGTGGAGCGTGATCCGAAATGGCTATAGCCGTATACTCCGTTCCCCTCACCTTCGGGATCAACGCCCTTCCCAGCACAAAAAAGTCTCTTCGCGAGTAGACTTTATGGACATAGGAGAAAAACGAGAACTCCTTACTCCTAGGTCTGCTAAATCTCCATGGGTCTACACCTCCCATCTGCTCCATAAAATCTTTAAGTACCTTGGCTGCTGCCGGCCTCCTTCCAGTCCTGGACTTCGACCTATCCAGCCCTGGTTCCAACACCGTATTAAAATCTCCCCCCATTATCAGCTTTCCCATCTCTAGGTCCGGAATGCGTCCTAGCATCCGCCTCATAAAATTGGCATCATCCCAGTTCGGGGCATATACGTTTACCAAAACCACCATCTCCCCCTGTAGTTTGCCACTCACCATCACGTATCTGCCCCCGTTATCCGCCACTATAGTCTTTGCCTCGAACATTACCCGCTTCCCCACTAATATAGCCACCCCCCTGTTTTTCGCATCTAGCCCCGAATGGAACACCTGCCCCACCCATCCTTTGCGTAGCCTAACCTGGTCTATCAGTTTCAGGTGCGTTTCCTGTAACATAACCACATCTGCCTTAAGTTTCTTCAGGTGTGCGAGTACCCGTGCCCTCTTTATCGGCCCGTTCAGCCCTCTCACGTTCCACGTGATCAGCCGGGTTGGGGGGCTTCCTACCCCCCCCCCCCCCCCCCTTGTCGATTAGCCATCCCCTTTTTCCATCTCCTCACCCGGTTCCCACGCAGCTGTATCTCCCCCAGGCGGTGCCCCCCCACCCATCCCCTCCCATACCAGCTCCCCCCTCTCCCCAGCAGCAGCAACCCAGTAATTCCCCCCTCCCACCCCCCCCCCCCCCCGCTAGATCCCCCACTAGCGTAATTACTCCCCCCATGTTGCTCCCAGAAGTCAGCAAACTCTGGCCGACCTCGGCTTCCCCCCGTGACCTCGGCTTGCACCGTGCGACGCCCCCTCCTTCCTGCTTCTCTATTCCCGCCATGATTCTCAAAGCGCGGGAACCAAGCCCGCGCTTCTCCCTTGGCCCCGCCCCCAATGGCCAACGCCCCATCTCCTCCACCTCCCCTCCTCCCCCCATCACCACCTGTGGAAGAGAGAAAGTTACCACATCGCAGGATTAGTACATAAAACTCCTCTTTCCCCCCTTTTTAACCCCCCTCTTCGCCCCCCACATTCGCCCCACCACTTTGTTCAAACGTTCTTTTTAATAACCCGCTCATTCCAGTTTTTCTTCCACAATAAAAGTCCACGCTTCATCCACCGTCTCAAAGTAGTGGTGCCTCCCTCGATATGTGACCCACAGTCTTGCCGGTTGCAGCATTCCAAATTTTATCTTCTTTTTATGAAGCACCGCCTTGGCCCGATTAAAGCTCGCCCTCCTTCTCGCCACCTCCGCACTCCAGTCTTGATAAACGCGGATCACCGCGTTCTCCCATTTACTGCTCCGAGTTTTTCTTTGCCATCTAAGGACCATTTCTCTATCCTTAAAACGGAGGAATCTCACCACTATGGCTCTGGGAATTTCTCCTGCTCTCGGTCCTCGCGCCATCACTCGGTATGCTCCCTCCACCTCCAACGGACCCGCCGGGGCCTCCGCTCCCATTAACGAGTGCAGCATCGTGCTCACATATGCCCCGACGTCCGCTCCCTCCGCACCTTCAGGAAGACCAAGAATCCTCAGGTTGTTCCTCCTTGCGTTGTTCTCCAGTGCCTCCAACCTTTCCACACCTCGTTTCTGATGTGCCTCATGCATCTCCGTCTTCACCACCAGGCCCTGTATGTCGTCCTCATTCTCGGCTGCCTTTGCCTTCACGACCCGAAGCTCCCGCTCCTGGGTCTTTTGTTCCTCCTTTAGCCCTTCGATCGCCTGTAGTATCGGGGCCAACAGCTCTTTCTTCATTTCCCTTTTGAGCTCTTCCACACAGCATTTCAAGAACTCTTGTTGTTCAGGGCCCATGTTAAACTGCCACCTTCCGACGCCATCTTGGTTTTTGCTTGCCTTCCTTGCCGCTGTTCTAAAGGATCCACTGCAATCCGGCCACTTTCTCCTCCTTTTTTCATCCGTATCCAGGGGGGATTCCCTTCTGGTTTACCGCACAGTGTTTTTAGCCGTCAAAATTGCTGTTGGGGCTCCTATCAAGAGCCCAAATGTCCGTTTCACCGGGAGCTGCCGAAACGTGCGACTCAGCTGATCATCGCCGCACCCGGAAGTCCTGGGCACCATTATTGACACTAGCGGCATGATGTTGGCGTCACGGTGGTTAGCACTGCTGCCTCACAGTGCCAGGGACCCGGGTTCAATTCCAGCCTTCGGTGAATGTGTGGAGTTTGCACACTCTCCCCATGACTGCGTGGGTTTCCTCCGGGTGCTCCGGTTTCCTCCCACAGTCCAAATGTGTGCAAGTTTAGGTGGATTGGCCATGCTGAATTGCCCCTTACTGGTCAAAAAGGTTAGGGGGGTTTGTGGGGACAGGGTGCTCTTCCTGAGGGTCGGCCCAAAGTCTTCTCATTTTTCCCTTCAGCACTGTAGGGATCTTAATTCCAGATTTATTTATTGAATTAAATTCCACTAGCGGCTGTGGTGGGATTTGAACCTGTATTGCCACTGGAGTACTCCTAGTCTAGTGACTTATGCGCTGTACCACCATCTGCACCAGATCTGATCCTTATCACATTGCAGTTTGTGGGGTCTTGCTCTGCTGTGCACAAATAGGTGGTGGTGGTTCATACATTACAACAGTGACCACGCCTCAAAAAATATTTAATTGGCTGTAAATCACTTTGTTTGTGAAAAGCGCTTTGCAAATGCAAGTCTTTCTCTTCTTTAGTTTAATTTATGGCCCAGAAGGGATCATCTACCACACAACAGATTTCACCATGTGTGCCATCAAAGGTCGAAGAGTGGGGCTGCCAACCTCAGGAGTCCTGGAGTCCAAAGGAATTGAAGATTAATGTAAAAGACGAGCAGCCCAGGATAAAGACCCTGTGCGGGTGGGGGGGGGGGGGGGGGGGGGGGGGGGGGGGGGGGGGGGGGGGGGGGTGGACAGACGGACGACAGCAGTGCCTGTCCCCGCGTGAACAACCAGAAAATTCTGACCAAAGTCTTCTCATTTTCTTTTTTTTCCAAAATATTTTATTCAGGCATTTGTATAAACAACAAATAGATCAGATAAAAGCAGAAGTGAAATTGTACAACATAATAAATAACCAACTCCCCCCCCCCCCCCCCCCCCCCCCCCGGCCTTACCCCTTCTCCCGTCCTGCCGTCCCCCTCTTTAACCCCCCTAACCCCCTGCCCCTCCCCCTGCTGACACCTCAGTCCTCCTTAAAGAAGTCAATGAGCGGCTCCCACCTCTGTGCGAAACCATCAACCAACCCCCTCAAGACAAACTCCATCCTCTCCAGCTTCAGGAATTCCGTCAGAGGGCAGCACGGTGGCGCAGTGGGTTAGCCTTGCTGCCTCACGGCGCCGAGGTCCCAGGTTCGATCCCGGTTCTGGGTCACTGTCCGTGTGGAGTTTGCACATTCTCCCCGTATTTGCATGGGTTTCGCCCCCACAACCCAAAGATGTGCAGGGTAGGTGGATTGGCCATGTTAAATTGCCCCTTAATTGGAAAAAGTGAATTGGGTACTCTAAATTTATAAAAAAGAAGAAAAAAGGAATTCCGGCAGGTCACTCACCCACACCCCCACTTCCAATGGCTCCGAGTCCCTCCCCCTAAGCAGAATCCCTCTCTGGACTATCAGGGAGGCAAAGGCCAAGACAGCTGCCTCTCTTGCCCCCAGGACTCCCTGGTCTTCTGACACCCCAAATATTGCTATCTCTGGACACGGGGCCACCTTTGCTCCCAATACCTCGGACATTACGTTTGCAAACCCCTACCAGAACCCCTTCAGTTACGGACAAGCCCAAAACATGTGGACACCTATCTTCTACTCCCTCAAAGAACCTGCTCATCCTTTTCACCGTCATATGCGCCCTGTGGACTACTTTAAACTGAATAAGAAAGCCTTGCACACGACGAGGACGCGTTCATCCTCCGCAGGACCTCCTGCCACGTCCCAGCCTCAACTCACCTGGTTAGTCCGCACTTGCGGCTGGTGCCTTGTACAGTAACCGGACCCAGTCCACAAACCCCTGCCCAAACTCAAACCGGCCCAGCACCGCCCACAGATATTCCCTATCCGTGTCCATTGCTACTGCCACTTCCACTTCCAGCGATCCGGGGATATCATAACCACATTAATCAGCCTCTTCACATTTGCCGATAACTGTCTCCCTTTCACAAACCCCGTTTGGTCCTCACTTAACGCCCACGTTCAACAACGATATTGAACGGTACATCTGAGATGGCTGGTGCACAATTCTTTATGAAACTTGACGTCTCTCAGGGTTTCTGGCAACTAAAGCTGGAGGAACAAAGTACAAAATACTGCACGTTTAATACGCCATTTCGACGGTACTGCTTTCTGAGATAGCCGTTTGGCATAAATTCAGCATCAGAAATTTTTCACCATGTCATGGAGCACATAATTGAAGGTGTACATGTGAACATGGATGATATCAGCGTTGGGGCTCAGCCATTGAAGAACACAATACGAGGTTGCTTAAAGTTCTAACGAGTATCAGGAGAAATGGGCTAGAAGCTCCACAAGTGAAAGTGCCAATTTGGAGTAACCGAGGTCACATTCCTGGGTGACAAGCTCACATCGCATGGCATTAAACCTGACAAGGAGGAAATCCAAGCAATTCTCAATATGCCAAAACCACACAGTAAGAAAGCCATCTTAAGAGTGATGCATAAGGTCAATTTTATAGGGAAATTCATTCCAAACCTGTCAGCAAAAACAACACATCTGCGTGATCTCCTGCTCAAAACAACGGATTTCACTTGGACTGAGCAACATAAGCAAGAGTGGGAGAAGCTCAAGACTTCACTTACCACGCCAGTTCTCACATTTTCTGACCCACCTAAGCAGATTAAAGTGTCAACAGACATGTCCTAAGACACCTCCTCCACAATAGTCCTCAACACCGGGGCCCCGCAAGACTGCGTACTTAGCCCCCTACTATACTCCCTGTGCACACTGTGTGGCAAAATCTGATTCCAACTCCATCTACAAGTTTGCTGATGATATGACCATAGTGGGCTGGATCTCGAATAACGACGAGTCCGAATACAGGAGGGAGATAGAGAACCTAGTGGAGTGTGTAGCGACAACAATCTCTCCCTCAATGCCAGCAAACTAAAGAGCTGGTCATTGACTTCAGGAAGCAAAGTACTCTACACACCCCTATTCAGCATCAACTTGAGGTAGAGATTGTTAGCAGTTTCAAATTCCTAGGGGTACACATCTCCAAAAATCTGTCCTGGTCCACCCACCTCGACCCAACGACCAAGAAAGTACAACAGTGCCTAGACTTCCTCAGGAACTAAGGAAATTCAGCATGTTCACATTAACTCTTACCAAGTTTTACATAGAAAGCATCCTATCGGGCTGCATCACAGCCGGGTATGGCAACTGCTCGGCCCAAGACCACAAGAAACTTCAGAGTCGGGAACACAGCCCAGTCCATCACACAAACCTGTCTCTCATCCATTGACTCCATCTACACCTCCCGCTGCCTGGGGAAAGCGGGCAGCAAAATCAAAGACCCCTCCCACCCGGCTTACTCACTCGTCCAACTTCTTCCATCGGGCAGGAGATACAAAAGTCTCAGAACACGCACGAACAGACTCAAAAACAGCTTCTTTCCCACTGTTACCAGACTCCTAAACAACCCTCTTATGGACTTCATTAACACTACACCCCTGTATGCTTCACCCAATGCCGGTGTTATGTAGTTACATTGTGTACCTTGTGTTGCCCTATTATGTATTTCTTTTATTTCCTTTTCTTTTCATGTACTTAATGATCTGTTGAGCTGCTCTCAGAAAAATACTTTTCACTGTACCTCGGTACACGTGACAATAAACAAAATCCAAGATGGTCTGGGTGCAGTTCTTCTGCAACTCGAGCATGACGATTGGAAACCAGTCATGTATGCATCATGATCCATGACAACAACAGAGCAGAGGTACGCTGAAATTGAAAAAAAATGTCTGGGTTTAGTTGTAGGCTTGAGAATTTCCACGACTACGTCTATGGGCTTCCAACTTTCACAGTTGAGACAGACCATTGTCCTTTGGTTAACATCATCAAAATAAATCTCAACTAGATGTCTCTGCTCATTCAGAGATTGATGATGAAGTTACAACGCTATGACTTCAATCTCTTCCACACGCCAGCCAAATATTTGTTCTCAGCAGATACATTATTGAGAGCGCCGATGCAAGTATTGGTGGTGAGATTGGAGGGGGGCTTCAGCCCACTTCACACATGAAAGGCAGGTGTAGCATTAACACAAAGGGTGGGATTCTCCTTTCCGGTGACTAAGTCCCCACGCCGACAGGAAAACCGTCGCGAACCACTCCGGCATCAACAGCCCCCGAAAGTGCGGAATTCTCCACAGGTGGATGCCGGAGGAGTTGGCGCCATGCCAGCCGGTGCCAAAAGGCCTCCGTGATCTTGCGCATGCGCGGGACTGCCGCCGTGATTCTGCGCATGCGCAGACCGGCGACGTATTCTGGCGCATGCGCAGGGGGTTGTCTTCTCTGCGCCAGCTGGGTATTCTCCGGCCTGGCGGGGGATCGGAGAATCCCGCTGAAAGTCTCTTTAAGTGGCATGGTGGCCATTTAAAAGGACGCGGTGGCACGGTAGTTAGCACTGCTGCCTGACAGAGCCAGAGACCGGGGTTTGATTCCGACCTCGGTGACTGTTTGGAGTTTGTACATTTTCCCCATTCTGTGTGGATTTCCTCCGGGTACTCCGGTTTCCTCCCACAGTCCAAAGATGTGTAGGTTAGGTGGATTGGCCATGTTAAATTGCCCTTTAAAGTAATAATAATAATCTTAAATTGTCAGAAGTAGGCTTACATTAACACTGCAATGAAGTTACTGTGAAAGTCCCCTAGTTGCCACATTCCAGCATCTTTCGGGTACACAGAAGGAGAATTTAGAATGTCCAAATGACCTAATTACCTAGTTTGCAGGAATAGGGTGAGTGATTAGGACTAGGTAGGGTGGCCTTTCGAAGGGTCAGTGCAGACTCGATGGGCTGAATGGTCTCCTTCTGCACTGTAGGAATGCTATGATTCTATTCTATGATTCTAAGCACACAAGATGACCATAGTTAAAAACACACCCTCTGCTCTGAACCCCAGTGAATGATTGTGGATGTTTCTTCATGATCTCCCCAGATGGTGATCACATGAGAATTTCCTAACTCCAC